>NW_028181331.1:0-147870 GCF_964211825.1 Aythya ferina
ACCTACCTGATGTTCTCCAAAAACCACAATCCACACCTATTTAACATAATGACAAACAAGAACCCAACAAAACCTAATGGAGACACCAAAACACGTCAAAAACACCCCAAACAAGAAAAGGATCACCACCAAAACTGGAAGAAAATCCCCCAAAACCATAGATCCACCCCAAAACCACCCTAAACCTACCTGATGTTCTCCAAAACCCACAATTTACCCTTTTCCACCATGATGACCAACGAGAACCAAACAAAACCCAACGGAGACCCCAAAACACTTCAAATACACCCCAAAAAAGAACAGGACCACGCCAAAAAATAGAAGAAAACCCCAAATACCATAGATCCACCCCAAAGACACCCTAAACCTACCTGATGTTCTCCTAATCCCAAAGCACACTCCAAACCACCATAAAACACATTAGGAATTCAACGAAACGCAACGGAAACCCCAAAACACTTCAAAATCACCCGAAGAAAGGAGAGGATCACTCCCCCAAAAAGAAGAAAACCCCAAATACCATGAATCCACGCGAAAACTCCCCCTAAACCTACCTGAAGTTCTCCAAAACCCACAATTTACACTTTTACAACACGATGACCAACGAGAACCCAACAAAACCAAACAGAGACCACAAAAACCTTCAAAAATACCCCAAACAAGAATGGCATCATCCCCAAAACTGGAAGAAAATCCCCCAAAACCACAGATCCACCCCAAAGACACCCTAAACCTACCTGATGTTCTCCAAAAACCACAATTTACATTTTCCAACACGATGACCAACGAGAACCCAACAGAACCCAACAGAGACCCCAAAAAACGTCAAAAACACCCCAAACAAGAACGACATCACCACCAAAACTGGAAGAAAATCCCCCAAAACCATAGATCCACCCCAAAACCACCCTAAACCTACCTGATCTTCTCCAAAAACCACAATCCACACCTATTTAACATAATGACAAACAAGAACCCAACTAAACCTAATGGAGACCCCAAAACACGTCAAAAACACCCCAAACAAGAACGGCATCACCACCAAAACTGGAAGAAAATCCCCCAAAACCATAGATCCACCCCAAAACCACCCTAAACCTACCTGATCTTCTCCAAAACCCACAATTTACCCTTTTCCACCATGATGACCAACGAGAACCAAACAAAACCCAACGGAGACCCCAAAACACTTCAAATACACCCCAAAAAAGAACAGGACCACGCCAAAAAATAGAAGAAAACCCCAAATACCATAGATCCACCCCAAAGACACCCTAAACCTACCTGATGTTCTCCTAATCCCAAAGCACACTCCAAACCACCATAAAACACATTAGGAATTCAACGAAACGCAACGGAAACCCCAAAACACTTCAAAATCACCCGAAGAAAGGAGAGGATCACTCCCCCAAAAAGAAGAAAACCCCAAATACCATGAATCCACGCGAAAATTCCCCCTAAACCTACCTGAAGTTCTCCAAAACCCACAATTTACACTTTTACAACACGATGACCAACGAGAACCCAACAAAACCAAACAGAGACCACAAAAACCTTAAAAAATACCCCAAACAAGAATGGCATCACCCCCAAAACTGGAAGAAAACCCCCAAAACCACAGATCCACCCCAAAGACACCCTAAACCTACCTGATGTTCTCCAAAAACCACAATTTACCCTTTTCCAACACGATGACCAACGAGAACCCAACAGAACCCAACAGAGACCCCAAAAAACGTCAAAAACACCCCAAACAAGAACGACATCACCACCAAAACTGGAAGAAAATCCCCCAAAACCATAGATCCACCCCAAAACCACCCTAAAACTACCTGATGTTCTCCAAAACCCACAATCCACACCTATTTAACATAATGACAAACAAGAACCCAACAAAACCTAATGGAGACACCAAAACACGTCAAAAACACCCCAAACAAGAATGGCATCACCACCAAAACTGGAAGAAAATCCGCCAAAACCATAGATCCCCCCAAAGACACCCTAAACCTACCTGATGTTCTCCAAAACCCACAATTTACACTTTTCCAACACGATGACCAACGAGAACCCAACAGAACCCAACAGAGACCCCAAAAAACGTCAAAAACACCCCAAACAAGAACGGCATCACCCCCAAAACTGGAAGAAAATCCCCCAAAACCATAGATCCACCCCAAAACCACCCTAAACCTACCTGATCTTCTCCAAAAACCACAATTTACCCTTTTCCAACACGATGACCAACGAGAACCCAACAGAACCCAACAGAGACCCCAAAAAACGTCAAAAACACCCCAAACAAGAACGGCATCACCCCCAAAACTGGAAGAAAATCCCCCAAAACCATAGATCCACCCCAAAGACACCCTAAACCTACCTGATGTTCTCCAAAACCCACAATTTACCCTTTTCCAACACGATGACCAACGAGAATCCAACAGAACCCAACAGAGACCCCAAAAAACGTCAAAAACACCCCAAACAAGAACGGCATCACCACCAAAACTGGAAGAAAATCCCCCAAAACCATAGATCCACCCCAAAACCACCCTAAACCTACCTGATGTTCTCCAAAACCCACAATTTACCCTTTTCCACCATGATGACCAACGAGAACCAAACAAAACCCAACGGAGACCCCAAAACACTTCAAATACAACCCAAAAAAGAACAGGACCACGCCAAAAAATAGAAGAAAACCCCAAATACCATAGATCCACCCCAAAGACACCCTAAACCTACCTGATGTTCTCCTAATCCCAAAGCACACTCCAAACCACCATAAAACACATTAGGAATTCAACGAAACGCAACGGAAACCCCAAAACACTTCAAAATCACCCGAAGAAAGGAGAGGATCACTCCCCCAAAAAGAAGAAAACCCCAAATACCATGAATCCACGCGAAAACTCCCCCTAAACCTACCTGAAGTTCTCCAAAACCCACAATTTACACTTTTACAACACGATGACCAACAAGAACCCAACAAAACCAAACAGAGACCACAAAAACCTTAAAAAATACCCCAAACAAGAATGGCATCACCCCCAAAACTGGAAGAAAACCCCCAAAACCACAGATCCACCCCAAAGACACCCTAAACCTACCTGATGTTCTCCAAAACCACAATTTACCCTTTTCCAACACGATGACCAACGAGAACCCAACAGAACCCAACAGAGACCCCAAAAAACGTCAAAAACACCCCAAACAAGAACGGCATCACCAACAAAACTGGAAGAAAATCCCCCAAAACCATAGATCCACCCCAAAACCACCCTAAACCTACCTGATCTTCTCCAAAAACCACAATTTACCCTTTTCCAACACGATGACCAACGAGAACCCAACAGAACCCAACAGAGACCCCAAAAAACGTCAAAAACACCCCAAACAAGAACGGCATCACCCCCAAAACTGGAAGAAAATCCCCCAAAACCATAGATCCACCCCAAAACCACCCTAAACCTACCTGATGTTCTCCAAAACCCACAATCCACACCTATTTAACATAATGACAAACAAGAACCCAACAAAACCTAATGGACACACCAAAACACGTAAAAAACACCCCAAACAAGAACGGCATCACCACCAAAACTGGAAGAAAATCCCCCAAAACCATAGATCCACCGCAAAGACACCCTAAAACTACCTGATGTTCTCCAAAACCCACAATCCACACCTATTTAACATAATGACAAACAAGAACCCAACAAAACCTAATGGAGACACCAAACACGTCAAAAACACCCCAAACAAGAAAAGGATCACCACCAAAACTGGAAGAAAATCCCCCAAAACCATAGATCCACCCCAAAGACACCCTAAACCTACCTGATGTTCTCCAAAAACCACAATTTACCCTTTTCCAACACGATGACCAACGAGAACCCAACAGAACCCAACAGAGACCCCAAAAAACATCAAAAACACCCCAAACAAGAACGGCATCACCACCAAAACTGGAAGAAAATCCCCCAAAACCATAGATCCACCCCAAAGACACCCTAAACCTACCTGATGTTCTCCAAAACCCACAATTTACCCTTTTCCACCATGATAACCAACGAGAACCCAACAAAACCCAACGGAGACCCCAAAAAACGTCAAAAACACCCCAAACAAGAACGGCATCACCACCAAAACTGGAAGAAAATCCCCCAAAACCATAGATCCACACCAAAGACACCCTAAACCTACCTGATCTTCTCCAAAAACCACAATTTACCCTTTTCCAACACGATGACCAACGAGAACCCAACAGAACCCAACAGAGACCCCAAAAAACGTCAAAAACACCCCAAACAAGAACGGCATCACCACCAAAACTGGAAGAAAATCCCCCAAAACCATAGATCCACCCCAAAGACACCCTAAACCTACCTGATGTTCTCCAAAAACCACAATCCACACCTATTTAACATAATGACAAACAAGAACCCAACTAAACCTAATGGAGACCCCAAAACACGTCAAAAACACCCCAAACAAGAACGGCATCACCACCAAAACTGGAAGAAAATCCCCCAAAATCATAGATCCACCCCAAAACCACCCTAAACCTACCTGATCTTCTCCAAAACCCACAATTTACCCTTTTCCACCATGATGACCAACGAGAACCAAACAAAACTCAACGGAGACCCCAAAACACTTCAAATACACCCCAAAAAAGAACAGGACCACGCCAAAAAATAGAAGAAAACCCAAATACCATAGATCCACCCCAAAGACACCCTAAACCTACCTGATGTTCTCCTAATCCCAAAGCACACTCCAAACCACCATAAAACACATTAGGAATTCAACGAAACGCAACGGAAACCCCAAAACACTTCAAAATCACCCGAAGAAAGGAGAGGATCACTCCCCCAAAAAGAAGAAAACCCCAAATACCATGAATCCACGCGAAAACTCCCCCTAAACCTACCTGAAGTTCTCCAAAACCCACAATTTACACTTTTACAACACGATGACCAACGAGAACCCAACAAAACCAAACAGAGACCACAAAAACCTTAAAAAATACCCCAAACAAGAATGGCATCACACCCAAAACTGGAAGAAAATCCCCCAAAACCATAGATCCACCCCAAAGACACCCTAAACCTACCTGATGTTCTCCAAAAACCACAATCCACACCTATTTAACATAATGACAAACAAGAACCCAACTAAACCTAATGGAGACACCAAAACACGTCAAAAACACCCCAAACAAGAACGGCATCACCACCAAAACTGGAAGAAAATCCCCCCAAACCATAGATCCACCCCAAAACCACCCTAAACCTACCTGATGTTCTCCAAAACCCACAATTTACCCTTTTCCACCATGATGACCAACGAGAACCAAACAAAACTCAACGGAGACCCCAAAACACTTCAAATACACCCCAAAAAAGAACAGGACCACGCCAAAAAATAGAAGAAAACCCCAAATACCATAGATCCACCCCAAAGACACCTTAAACCTACCTGATGTTCTCCTAATCCCAAAGCACACTCCAAACCACCATAAAACACATTAGGAATTCAACGAAACGCAACGGAAACCCAAAACACTTCAAAATCACCCGAAGAAAGGAGAGGATCACTCCCCCAAAAAGAAGAAAACCCCAAATACCATGAATCCACGCGAAAACTCCCCCTAAACCTACCTGAAGTTCTCCAAAACCCACAATTTACACTTTTACAACACGATGACCAACGAGAACCCAACAAAACCAAACAGAGACCCCAAAAAACGTCAAAAATACCCCAAACAAGAACGGCATCACCCCCAAAAATGGAAGAAAACCCCCAAAACCATAGATCCACCCCAAAGACACCCTAAACCTACCTGATGTTCTCCAAAACCCACAATTTACCCTTTTCCACCATGATAACCAACGAGAACCCAACAAAACCCAACGGAGACCCCAAAAAACGTCAAAAACACCCCAAACAAGAACGGCATCACCCCCAAAACTGGAAGAAAATCCCCCGAAACCATAGATCCACCCCAAAACCACCCTAAACCTACCTGATCTTCTCCAAAACCCACAATTTACCCTTTTCCACCATGATGACCAACGAGAACCAAACAAAACCCAACGGAGACCCCAAAACACTTCAAATACACCCAAAAAAAAGAACAGGATCACGCCAAAAAATAGAAGAAAACCCCAAAACCATAGATCCACCCCAAAGACACCCTAAACCTACCTGATGTTCTCCAAAACCCACAATTTACCCTTTTCCAACACGATGACCAACGAGAACCCAACAGAACCCAACAGAGACCCCAAAACACGTCAAAAACACCCCAAACAAGAACGGCATCACCCCCAAAACTGGAAGAAAATCCCCCAAAACCATAGATCCACCCCAAAACCACCCTAAACCTACCTGATGTTCTCCAAAAACCACAATCCACACCTATTTAACATAATGACAAACAAGAACCCAACAAAACCTAATGGAGACACCAAAACACGTCAAAAACACCCCAAATAAGAAAAGGATCATCACCAAAACTGGAAGAAAATACACCAAAACCATAGATCCCACCCCAAAGACACCCTAAACCTACCTGATCTTCTCCAAAAACCACAATTTACCCTTTTCCAACACGATGACCAACGAGAACCCAACAGAACCCAACAGAGACCCCAAAACACGTCAAAAACACCCCCAAAAATATCGGCATCACCCCCAAAACTGGAAGAAAATACGCCAAAACCATAGATCCACCCCAAAACCACCCTAAACCTACCTGAAGTTCTCCAAAACCCACAATCCACACCTATTTAACATAATGACAAACAAGAACCCAACAAAACCTAATGGAGACACCAAAAAACGTCTAAAACACCCCAAACAAGAACGGCATCACCCCCAAAACAGGAAGAAAATCCCCCAAAACCATAGATCCACCCCAAAGACACCCTAAACCTACCTGATCTTCTCCAAAACCCACAATTTACCCTTTTCCACCATGATAACCAACGAGAACCCAACAAAACCCAACGGAGACCCCCAAAAACGTCAAAAACACCCCAAACAAGAACGGCATCACCACCAAAACTGGAAGAAAATCCGCCAAAACCATAGATCCACCCCAAAGACACCCTAAACCTACCTGATGTTCTCCAAAAACCACAATTTACCCTTTTCCAACACGATGACCAACGAGAACCCAACAGAACCCAACAGAGACCCCAAAACACGTAAAAAACACCCCAAAAAATATCGGCATCACCCCCAAAACTGGAAGAAAATACGCCAAAACCATAGATCCACCCCAAAACCACCCTAAACCTACCTGAAGTTCTCCAAAACCCACAATCCACACCTATTTAACATAATGACAAACAAGAACCCAACAAAACCTAATGGAGACACCAAAACACGTCTAAAACACCCCAAAAAATATCGGCATCACCCCCAAAACTGGAAGAAAATACGCCAAAACCATAGATCCACCCCAAAGACACCCTAAACCTACCTGATGTTCTCCAAAAACCACAATTTACCCTTTTCCACCATGATGACCAACGAGAACCAAACAAAACCCAACGGAGACCCCAAAACACTTCAAATACACCCCAAAAAAGAACAGGACCACGCCAAAAAATAGAAGAAAACCCCAAATACCATAGATCCACACCAAAGACACCCTAAACCTACCTGATGTTCTCCTAATCCCAAAGCACACTCCAAACAACCATAAAACACATTAGGAATTCAACGAAACGCAACGGAAACCCCAAAACACTTCAAAATCACCCGAAGAAAGGAGAGGATCACTCCCCCAAAAAGAAGAAAACCCCAAATACCATGAATCCACGCGAAAACTCCCCCTAAACCTACCTGAAGTTCTCCAAAACCCACAATTTACACTTCTCCACGATGATGACGAACGAGAACCCAACAAAACCAAACAGAGACCACAAAAACCTTAAAAAACACCCCAAACAAGAACGGCATCACCCCCAAAACTGGAAGAAAATCCCCCAAAACCATAGATCCACCCCAAAACCACCCTAAACCTACCTGATGTTCTCCAAAACCCACAATCCACACCTATTTAACATAATGACAAACAAGAACCCAACAAAACCTAATGGAGACACCAAAACACGTCAAAAACACCCCAAACAAGAAAAGGATCACCACCAAAACTGGAAGAAAATCCCCCAAAACCATAGATCCACCCCAAAACCACCCTAAACCTACCTGATCTTCTCCAAAACCCACAATTTACCCTTTTCCACCATGATGACCAACGAGAACCAAACAAAACCCAACGGAGACCCCAAAACACTTCAAATACACCCCAAACAAGAACGGCATCACCCCCAAAACTGGAAGAAAATCCCCCAAAACCATAGATCCACCCCAAAACCACCCTAAAACTACCTGATGTTCTCCAAAAACCACAATCCACTCCTATTTAACATAATGACAAACAAGAACCAAACAAAACCTAATGGAGACCACAAAACACGTCAAAAACACCCCAAAAAATATCGGCATCACCCCCAAAACTGGAAGAAAATACGCCAAAAACATAGATCCACCCCAAAGACACCCTAAACCTACCTGATCTTCTCCAAAAACCACAATTTACACTTTTCCAACACGATGACCAACGAGAACCCAACAGAACCCAACAGAGACACCAAAACACGTCAAAAACACCTCAAACAAGAAAAGGATCATCACCAATACTGGAATAAAATACACCAAAACCATAGATCCACCCCAAAACCACCCTAAACCTACCTGATGTTCTCCAAAAACCACAATTTACCCTTTTCCACCATGATGACCAACGAGAACCCAACAAAACCCAACAGAGACCCCAAAAAACGTCAAAAACACCCCAAACAAGAACGGCATCACACCCAAAACTGGAAGAAAATACACCAAAACCATAGATCCACCCCAAAACCACCCTAAACCTACCTGATGTTCTCCAAAACCCACAATTTACCCTTTTCCACCATGATAACCAACGAGAACCCAACAAAACCCAACGGAGACCCCAAAAAACGTCAAAAACACCCCAAACAAGAACGGCATCACCCCCAAAACTGGAAGAAAATCCCCCAAAACCATAGATCCAACCCAAAACCACCCTAAACCTACCTGATGTTCTCCAAAAACAACAATCCACACCTATTTAACATAATGACAAACAAGAACCCAACAAAACCTAATGGAGACACCAAAACACGTCAAAAACACCCCAAACAAGAAAAGGATCACCACCAAAACTGGAAGAAAATACCCCAAAACCATAGATCCACCCCAAAACCACCCTAAACCTACCTGATGTTCTCCAAAACCCACAATTTACCCTTTTCCACCATGATGACCAACGAGAACCCAACAAAACCCAACGGAGACCCCAAAACACTTCAAATACACCCCAAAAAAGAACAGGATCACGCCAAAAAATAGAAGAAAACCCCAAATACCATAGATCCACCCCAAAGACACCCTAAACCTACCTGATGTTCTCCTAATCCCAAAGCACACTCCAAACCACCATAAAACACATTAGGAATTCAACAAAACGCAACGGAAACCCCAAAACACTTCAAAATCACCCGAAGAAAGGAGAGGATCACTCCCCCAAAAAGAAGAAAACCCCAAATACCATGAATCCACGCGAAAACTCCCCCTAAACCTACCTGAAGTTCTCCAAAACCCACAATTTACACTTTTACAACACGATGACCAACGAGAACCCAACAAAACCAAACAGAGACCACAAAAACCTTAAAAAATACCCCAAACAAGAATGGCATCACCCCCAAAACTGGAAGAAAACCCCCAAAACCATAGATCCACCCCAAAGACACCCTAAACCTACCTGATGTTCTCCAAAAACCACAATTTACCCTTTTCCAACACGATGACCAACGAGAACCCAACAAAACCCAACGGAGACCCCAAAAAACGTCAAAAACACCCCAAACAAGAACGGCATCACCACCAAAACTGGAAGAAAATCCGCCAAAACCATAGATCCACCCCAAAACCACCCTAAACCTACCTGATCTTCTCCAAAACCCACAATTTACCCTTTTCCAACACGATGACCAACGAGAACCCAACAGAACCCAACAGAGACCCCAAAAAACGTCAAAAACACCCCAAACAAGAACGGCATCACACCCAAAACTGGAAGAAAATCCCCCAAAACCATAGATCCACCCCAAAACCACCCTAAACCTACCTGATGTTCTCCAAAAACCACAATTTACCCTTTTCCAACACGATGACCAACGAGAACCCAACAGAACCCAACAGAGACCCCAAAAAACGTCAAAAACACCCCAAACAAGAACGGCATCACCACCAAAACTGGAAGAAAATCCCCCAAAACCATAGATCCAACCCAAAGACACCCTAAACCTACCTGATGTTCTCCAAAACCCACAATCCACTCCTATTTAACATAATGACAAACAAGAACCCAACAAAACCTAATGGAAACCACAAAACACGTCAAAAACACCCCAAAAAATATCGGCATCACCCCCAAAACTGGAAGAAAATACGCCAAAAACATAGATCCACCCCAAAGACACCCTAAACCTACCTGATGTTCTCCAAAAACCACAATTTACCCTTTTCCAACACGATGACCAACGAGAACCCAACAGAACCCAACAGAGACCCCAAAAAACGTCAAAAACACCCCAAACAAGAACGGCATCACCACCAAAACTGGAAGAAAATCCCCCAAAACCATAGATCCACCCCAAAGACACCCTAAACCTACCTGATGTTCTCCAAAAACCACAATTTACCCTTTTCCAACACGATGACCAACGAGAACCCAACAGAACCCAACAGAGACCCCAAAAAACGTCAAAAACACCCCAAACAAGAACGGCATCACCACCAAAACTGGAAGAAAATCCCCCAAAACCATAGATCCACCCCAAAACCACCCTAAACCTACCTGATGTTCTCCAAATACCACAACTTACACTTTTCCAACACGATGACCAACGAGAACCCAACAGAACCCAACAGAGACCCCAAAAAACGTCAAAAACACCCCAAACAAGAACGGCATCACCCCCAAAACTGGAAGAAAATCCCCCAAAACCATAGATCCACCCCAAAACCACCCTAAACCTACCTGATGTTCTCCAAAACCCACAATCCACACCTATTTAACATAATGACAAACAAGAACCCAACAAAACCTAATGGAGACCCCAAAACACGTCAAAAACACCCCAAAAAAGAACAGGATCACGCCAAAAAATAGAAGAAAACCCCAAATACCATAGATCCACCCCAAAGACACCCTAAACCTACCTGATGTTCTCCAAAAACTACAATCCACTCCTATTTAACATAATGACAAACAAGAACCCAACAAAACCCAACGGAGACCCCAAAACACTTCAAATACACCCCAAAAAAGAACAGGATCACGCCAAAAAATAGAAGAAAACCCCAAATACCATAGATCCACCCCAAAGACACCCTAAACCTACCTGATGTTCTCCTAATCCCAAAGCACACTCCAAACCAACATAAAACACATTAGGAATTCAACGAAACGCAACGGAAACCCCAAAACACTTCAAAATCACCCGAAGAAAGGAGAGGATCACTCCCCCAAAAAGAAGAAAACCCCAAATACCATGAATCCAAACGAAAACTCCCCCTAAACCTACCTGAAGTTCTCCAAAACCCACAATTTACACTTCTCCACGATGATGACGAACGAGAACCCAACAAAACCAAACAGAGACCACAAAAACCTTAAAAAATACCCCAAACAAGAATGGCATCACCCCCAAAACTGGAAGAAAACCCCCAAAACCGTAGATCAACCCCAAAGACACCCTAAACCTACCTGATGTTCTCCAAAACCCACAATTTACCCTTTTCCAACACGATGACCAACGAGAACCCAACAGAACCCAACAGAGACCCAAAAAAACGTCAAAAACACCACAAACAAGAACGGCATCACCACCAAAACTGGACGAAAATCCCCCAAAACCATAGATCCACCCCAAAACCACCCTAAAACTACCTGATGTTCTCCAAAACCCACAATCCACTCCTATTAAACATAATGACAAACAAGAACCCAACTAAACCTAATGGAGACCCCAAAACACGTCAAAAACACCCCAAACAAGAACGGCATCACCACCAAAACTGGAAGAAAATACGCCAAAACCATAGATCCACCCCAAAACCACCCTAAACCTACCTGATGTTCTCCAAAACCCACAATTTACCCTTTTCCACCATGATAACCAACGAGAACCCAACAAAACCTAATGGAGACCCCAAAACACGTCAAAAACACCCCAAACAAGAACGGCATCACCCCCAAAACTGGAAGAAAATCCCCCAAAACCATAGATCCACCCCAAAACCACCCTAAACCTACCTGATGTTCTCCAAAACCCACAATCCACACCTATTTAACATAATGACAAACAAGAACCCAACAAAACCTAATGGAGACACCAAAACACGTCAAAAACACCCCAAATAAGAACGGCATCACCACCAAAACTGGAAGAAAATACACCAAAACCATAGATCCACCCCAAAACCACCCTAAACCTACCTGATCTTCTCCAAAACCCACAATTTACCCTTTTCCACCATGATGACCAACGAGAACCAAACAAAACCCAACGGAGACCCCAAAACACTTCAAATACACCCCAAAAAAGAACAGGATCACGCCAAAAAATAGAAGAAAACCCCAAATACCATAGATCCACCCCAAACACACCCTAAACCTACATGATGTTCTCCTAATCCCAAAGCACACTCCAAACCAACATAAAACACATTAGGAATTCAAGGAAACGCA
Organism: Aythya ferina; assembly: GCF_964211825.1. Classification (NCBI taxonomy): domain Eukaryota; kingdom Metazoa; phylum Chordata; class Aves; order Anseriformes; family Anatidae; genus Aythya; species Aythya ferina. The sequence continues at coordinate 12,866 of NW_028181331.1, forward strand.
ACGGAAACCCCAAAACACTTCAAAATCACCCGAAGAAAGGAGAGGATCACTCCCCCAAAAAGAAGAAAACCCCAAATACCATGAATCCACGCGAAAACTCCCCCTAAACCTACCTGAAGTTCTCCAAAACCCACAATTTACACTTTTACAACACGATGACCAACGAGAACCCAACAAAACCAAACAGAGACCACAAAAACCTTAAAAAATACCCCAAACAAGAATGGCATCACCCCCAAAACTGGAAGAAAACCCCCAAAACCATAGATCCACCCCAAAGACACCCTAAACCTACCTGATCTTCTCCAAAACCCACAATTTACCCTTTTCCACCATGATAACCAACGAGAACCCAACAAAACCCAACGGAGACCCCAAAAAACGTCAAAAACACCCCAAACAAGAACGGCATCACCACCAAAACTGGAAGAAAATCCGCCAAAACCATAGATCCACCCCAAAACCACCCTAAACCTACCTGATGTTCTCCAAAACCCACAATTTACCCTTTTCCAACACGATGACCAACGAGAACCCAACAGAACCCAACAGAGACCCCAAAAAACGTCAAAAACACCCCAAACAAGAACGGCATCACCCCCAAAACTGGAAGAAAATACCCCAAAACCATAGATCCACCCCAAAGACACCCTAAACCTACCTGATGTTCTCCAAAAACCACAATTTACCCTTTTCCAACACGATGACCAAGGAGAACCCAACAGAACCCAACAGAGACCCCAAAAAACGTCAAAAACACCCCAAACAAGAACGGCATCACCACCAAAACTGGAAGAAAATCCCCCAAAACTATAGATCCAACCCAAAACCACTCTAAAACTACCTGATGTTCTCCAAAAACCACAATCCACTCCTATTTAACATAATGACAAACAAGAACCCAACAAAACCTAATGGAAACCACAAAACACGTCAAAAACACCCCAAAAAATATCGGCATCACCCCCAAAACTGGAAGAAAATACGCCAAAACCATAGATCCACCCCAAAGACACCCTAAACCTACCTGATGTTCTCCAAAAACCACAATTTACCCTTTTCCAACACGATGACCAACGAGAACCCAACAGAACCCAACAGAGACACCAAAACACGTCAAAAACACCCCAAACAAGAAAAGGATCATCACCAAAACTGGAAGAAAATACACCAAAACCATAGATCCACCCCAAAACCACCCTAAACCTACCTGATCTTCTCCAAAACCCACAATTTACCCTTTTCCAACACGATGACCAACGAGAACCCAACAGAACCCAACAGAGACCCCAAAAAACGTCAAAAACACCCCAAACAAGAACGGCATCACCCCCAAAACTGGAAGAAAATCCCCCAAAACCATAGATCCACCCCAAAACCACCCTAAACCTACCTGATGTTCTCCAAAAACCACAATCCACACCTATTTAACATAATGACAAACAAGAACCCAACAAAACCTAATGGAGACCCCAAAACACGTCAAAAACACCCCAAAAAAGAACAGGATCAGGCCAAAAAATATAAGAAAACCCCAAATACCATAGATCCACCCCAAAGACACCCTAAACCTACCTGATGTTCTCCAAAAACTACAATCCACTCCTATTTAACATAATGACAAACAAGAACCCAACAAAACCCAACGGAGACCCCAAAACACTTCAAATACACCCCAAAAAAGAACAGGATCACGCCAAAAAATAGAAGAAAACCCCAAATACCATAGATCCACCCCAAAGACACCCTAAACCTACCTGATGTTCTCCTAATCCCAAAGCACACTCCAAACCAACATAAAACACATTAGGAATTCAACGAAACGCAACGGAAACCCCAAAACACTTCAAAATCACCCGAAGAAAGGAGAGGATCACTCCCCCAAAAAGAAGAAAACCCCAAATACCATGAATCCACGCGAAAACTCCCCCTAAACCTACCTGAAGTTCTCCAAAACCCACAATTTACACTTCTCCACGATGATGACGAACGAGAACCCAACAAAACCAAACAGAGACCACAAAAACCTTAAAAAATACCCCAAACAAGAATGGCATCACCCCCAAAACTGGAAGAAAACCCCCAAAACCGTAGATCAACCCCAAAGACACCCTAAACCTACCTGATGTTCTCCAAAAACCACAATTTACCCTTTTCCAACACGATGACCAACGAGAACCCAACAGAACCCAACAGAGACCCAAAAAAACGTCAAAAACACCACAAACAAGAACGGCATCACCACCAAAACTGGACGAAAATCCCCCAAAACCATAGATCCACCCCAAAACCACCCTAAAACTACCTGATGTTCTCCAAAACCCACAATCCACTCCTATTAAACATAATGACAAACAAGAACCCAACTAAACCTAATGGAGACCCCAAAACACGTCAAAAACACCCCAAACAAGAACGGCATCACCACCAAAACTGGAAGAAAATACGCCAAAACCATAGATCCACCCCAAAACCACCCTAAACCTACCTGATGTTCTCCAAAACCCACAATTTACCCTTTTCCACCATGATAACCAACGAGAACCCAACAAAACCTAATGGAGACCCCAAAACACGTCAAAAACACCCCAAACAAGAACGGCATCACCCCCAAAACTGGAAGAAAATCCCCCAAAACCATAGATCCACCCCAAAACCACCCTAAACCTACCTGATGTTCTCCAAAAACCACAATCCACACCTATTTAACATAATGACAAACAAGAACCCAACAAAACCTAATGGAGACACCAAAACACGTCAAAAACACCCCAAATAAGAACGGCATCACCACCAAAACTGGAAGAAAATACACCAAAACCATAGATCCACCCCAAAACCACCCTAAACCTACCTGATCTTCTCCAAAACCCACAATTTACCCTTTTCCACCATGATGACCAACGAGAACCAAACAAAACCCAACGGAGACCCCAAAACACTTCAAATACACCCCAAAAAAGAACAGGATCACGCCAAAAAATAGAAGAAAACCCCAAATACCATAGATCCACCCCAAACACACCCTAAACCTACCTGATGTTCTCCTAATCCCAAAGCACACTCCAAACCAACATAAAACACATTAGGAATTCAACGAAACGCAACGGAAACCCCAAAACACTTCAAAATCACCCGAAGAAAGGAGAGGATCACTCCCCCAAAAAGAAGAAAACCCCAAATACCATGAATCCACGCGAAAACTCACCCTAAACCTACCTGAAGTTCTCCAAAACCCACAATTTACACTTTTACAACACGATGACCAACGAGAACCCAACAAAACCAAACAGAGACCACAAAAACCTTAAAAAATACCCCAAACAAGAATGGCATCACCCCCAAAACTGGAAGAAAACCCCCAAAACCATAGATCCACCCCAAAGACACCCTAAACCTACCTGATCTTCTCCAAAACCCACAATTTACCCTTTTCCACCATGATAACCAACGAGAACCCAACAAAACCCAACGGAGACCCCAAAAAACGTCAAAAACACCCCAAACAAGAACGGCATCACCACCAAAACTGGAAGAAAATCCGCCAAAACCATAGATCCACCCCAAAACCACCCTAAACCTACCTGATGTTCTCCAAAACCCACAATTTACCCTTTTCCAACACGATGACCAACGAGAACCCAACAGAACCCAACAGAGACCCCAAAAAACGTCAAAAACACCCCAAACAAGAACGGCATCACCACCAAAACTGGAAGAAAAAACCCCAAAACCATAGATCCACCCCAAAGACACCCTAAACCTACCTGATGTTCTCCAAAAACCACAATTTACCCTTTTCCAACACGATGACCAACGAGAACCCAACAGAACCCAACAGAGACCCCAAAAAACGTCAAAAACACCCCAAACAAGAACGGCATCACCACCAAAACTGGAAGAAAATCCCCCAAAACTATAGATCCAACCCAAAACCACTCTAAAACTACCTGATGTTCTCCAAAAACCACAATCCACTCCTATTTAACATAATGACAAACAAGAACCCAACAAAACCTAATGGAAACCACAAAACACGTCAAAAACACCCCAAAAAATATCGGCATCACCCCCAAAACTGGAAGAAAATACGCCAAAACCATAGATCCACCCCAAAGACACCCTAAACCTACCTGATGTTCTCCAAAAACCACAATTTACCCTTTTCCAACACGATGACCAACGAGAACCCAACAGAACCCAACAGAGACACCAAAACACGTCAAAAACACCCCAAACAAGAAAAGGATCATCACCAAAACTGGAAGAAAATACACCAAAACCATAGATCCACCCCAAAACCACCCTAAACCTACCTGATCTTCTCCAAAACCCACAATTTACCCTTTTCCAACACGATGACCAACGAGAACCCAACAGAACCCAACAGAGACCCCAAAAAACGTCAAAAACACCCCAAACAAGAACGGCATCACCCCCAAAACTGGAAGAAAATTCCCCAAAACCATAGATCCACCCCAAAGACACCCTAAACCTACCTGATGTTCTCCAAAAACCACAATTTACCCTTTTCCAACACGATGACCAACGAGAACCCAACAGAACCCAACAGAGACCCCAAAAAACGTCAAAAACACCCCAAACAAGAACGGCATCACCACCAAAACTGGAAGAAAATCCCCCAAAACCATAGATCCACCCCAAAGACACCCTAAACCTACCTGATGTTCTCCAAAAACCACAACTTACCCTTTTCCAACACGATGACCAACGAGAACCCAACAGAACCCAACAGAGACCCCAAAAAACGTCAAAAACACCCCAAACAAGAACGGCATCACCCCCAAAACTGGAAGAAAATCCCCCAAAACCATAGATCCACCCCAAAGACACCCTAAACCTACCTGATGTTCTCCAAAAACCACAATCCACTCCTATTTAACATAATGACAAACAAGAACCCAACAAAACCTAATGGAGACCCCAAAACACGTCAAAAACACCCCAAAAAAGAACAGGATCACGCCAAAAAAATAGAAGAAAACCCCAAATACCATAGATCCACCCCAAAGACACCCTAAAACTACCTGATGTTCTCCAAAAACTACAATCCAAACCTATTTAACATAATGACAAACAAGAACCCAACAAAACCCAACGGAGACACCAAAACACTTCAAATACACCCCAAAAAAGAACAGGATCACGCCAAAAATAGAAGAAAACCCCAAATACCATAGATCCACCCCAAAGACACCCTAAACCTACCTGATGTTCTCCTAATCCCAAAGCACACTCCAAACCAACATAAAACACATTAGGAATTCAACGAAACGCAACGGAAACCCCAAAACACTTCAAAATCACCCGAAGAAAGGAGAGGATCACTCCCCCAAAAAGAAGAAAACCCCAAATACCATGAATCCACGCGAAAACTCCCCCTAAACCTACCTGAAGTTCTCCAAAACCCACAATTTACACTTCTCCACGATGATGACGAACGAGAACCCAACAAAACCAAACAGAGACCACAAAAACCTTAAAAAATACCCCAAACAAGAATGGCATCACCCCCAAAACTGGAAGAAAACCCCCAAAACCGTAGATCAACCCCAAAGACACCCTAAACCTACCTGATGTTCTCCAAAAAATACAATTTATCCTTTTCCAACACGATGACCAACGAGAACCCAACAGAACCCAACAGAGACCCAAAAAAACGTCAAAAACACCACAAACAAGAACGGCATCACCACCAAAACTGGAAGAAAATCCCCCAAAACCATAGATCCACCCCAAAACCACCCTAAAACTACCTGATGTTCTCCAAAACCCACAATCCACTCCTATTAAACATAATGACAAACAAGAACCCAACTAAACCTAATGGAGACCCCAAAACACGTCAAAAACACCCCAAAAAATATCGGCATCACCCCCAAAACTGGAAGAAAATCCCCCAAAACCATAGATCCACCCCAAAACCACCCTAAACCTACCTGATGTTCTCCAAAACCCACAATTTACCCTTTTCCACCATGATAACCAACGAGAACCCAACAAAACCTAATGGAGACCCCAAAACACGTCAAAAACACCCCAAACAAGAACGGCATCACCCCCAAAACTGGAAGAAAATCCCCCAAAACCATAGATCCACCCCAAAACCACCCTAAACCTACCTGATGTTCTCCAAAAACCACAATCCACACCTATTTAACATAATGACAAACAAGAACCCAACAAAACCTAATGGAGACACCAAAACACGTCAAAAACACCCCAAATAAGAAAAGGATCACCACCAAAACTGGAAGAAAATACACCAAAACCATAGATCCACCCCAAAACCACCCTAAACCTACCTGATGTTCTCCAAAACCCACAATTTACCCTTTTCCACCATGATGACCAACGAGAACCAAACAAAACCCAACGGAGACCCCAAAACACTTCAAATACACCCCAAAAAAGAACAGGATCACGCCAAAAAATAGAAGAAAACCCCAAATACCATAGATCCACCCCAAACACACCCTAAACCTACATGATGTTCTCCTAATCCCAAAGCACACTCCAAACCAACATAAAACACATTAGGAATTCAACGAAACGCAACGGAAACCCCAAAACACTTCAAAATCACCCGAAGAAAGGAGAGGATCACTCCCCCAAAAAGAAGAAAACCCCAAATACCATTAATCCACGCGAAAACTCCCCCTAAACCTACCTGAAGTTCTCCAAAACCCACAATTTACACTTTTACAACACGATGACCAACGAGAACCCAACAAAACCAAACAGAGACCAAAAAAAACTTAAAAAATACCCCAAACAAGAATGGCATCACCCCCAAAACTGGAAGAAAACCCCCAAAACCATAGATCCACCCCAAAGACACCCTAAACCTACCTGATCTTCTCCAAAACCCACAATTTACCCTTTTCCACCATGATAACCAACGAGAACCCAACAAAACCCAACGGAGACCCCAAAAAACGTCAAAAACACCCCAAACAAGAACGGCATCACCACCAAAACTGGAAGAAAATCCGCCAAAACCATAGATCCACCCCAAAACCACCGTAAACCTACCTGATGTTCTCCAAAACCCACAATTTACCCTTTTCCAACACGATGACCAACGAGAACCCAACAGAACCCAACAGAGACCCCAAAAAACGTCAAAAACACCCCAAACAAGAACGGCATCACCACCAAAACTGGAAGAAAATCCCCCAAAACTATAGATCCAACCCAAAACCACCCTAAAACTACCTGATGTTCTCCAAAAACCACAATCCACTCCTATTTAACATAATGACAAACAAGAACCCAACAAATCCTAATGGAAACCACAAAACACGTCAAAAACACCCCAAAAAATATCGGCATCACCCCCAAAACTGGAAGAAAATACGCCAAAACCATAGATCCACCCCAAAGACACCCTAAACCTACCTGATGTTCTCCAAAAACCACAATTTACCCTTTTCCAACACGATGACCAACGAGAACCCAACAGAACCCAACAGAGACACCAAAACACGTCAAAAACACCCCAAACAAGAAAAGGATCATCACCAAAACTGGAAGAAAATACACCAAAACCATAGATCCACCCCAAAACCACCCTAAACCTACCTGATCTTCTCCAAAACCCACAATTTACCCTTTTCCAACACGATGAGCAACGAGAACCCAACAGAACCCAACAGAGACCCCAAAAAACGTCAAAAACACCCCAAACAAGAACGGCATCACCCCCAAAACTGGAAGAAAATTCCCCAAAACCATAGATCCACCCCAAAGACACCCTAAACCTACCTGATCTTCTCCAAAAACCACAATTTACCCTTTTCCAACACGATGACCAACGAGAACCCAACAGAACCCAACAGAGACCCCAAAAAACGTCAAAAACACCCCAAACAAGAACGGCATCACCCCCAAAACTGGAAGAAAATCCCCCAAAACCATAGATCCACCCCAAAACCACCCTAAAACTACCTGATGTTCTCCAAAAACCACAATCCACTCCTATTTAACATAATGACAAACAAGAACCCAACAAAACCTAATGGAGACCTCAAAACACGTCAAAAACACCCCAAAAAAGAACAGGATCACGCCAAAAAAATAGAAGAAAACCCCAAATACCATAGATCCACCCCAAAGACACCCTAAACCTACCTGATGTTCTCCAAAAACTACAATCCACACCTATTTAACATAATGACAAACAAGAACCCAACAAAACCCAACGGAGACCCCAAAACACTTCAAATACACCCCAAAAAAAACAGGATCATGCCAAAAATAGAAGAAAACCCCAAATACCATAGATCCACCCCAAAGACACCCTAAACCTACCTGATGTTCTCCTAATCCCAAAGCACACTCCAAACCAACATAAAACACATTAGGAATTCAACGAAACGCAACGGAAACCCCAAAACACTTCAAAATCACCCGAAGAAAGGAGAGGATCACTCCCCCAAAAAGAAGAAAACCCCAAATACCATGAATCCACGCGAAAACTCCCCCTAAACCTACCTGAAGTTCTCCAAAACCCACAATTTACACTTCTCCACGATGATGACGAACGAGAACCCAACAAAACCAAACAGAGACCACAAAAACCTTAAAAAATACCCCAAACAAGAATGGCATCACCCCCAAAACTGGAAGAAAACCCCCAAAACCGTAGATCAACCCCAAAGACACCCTAAACCTACCTGATGTTCTCCAAAAACCACAATTTACCCTTTTCCAACACGATGACCAACGAGAACCCAACAGAACCCAACAGAGACCCAAAAAAACGTCAAAAACACCACAAACAAGAACGGCATCACCACCAAAACTGGAAGAAAATCCCCCAAAACCATAGATCCACCCCAAAACCACCCTAAAACTACCTGATGTTCTCCAAAACCCACAATCCACTCCTATTAAACATAATGACAAACAAGAACCCAACTAAACCTAATGGAGACCCCAAAACACGTCAAAAACACCCCAAAAAATATCGGCATCAACCCCAAAACTGGAAGAAAATCCCCCAAAACCATAGATCCACCCCAAAACCACCCTAAACCTACCTGATGTTCTCCAAAACCCACAATTTACCCTTTTCCACCATGATAACCAACGAGAACCCAACAAAACCTAATGGAGACCCCAAAACACGTCAAAAACACCCCAAACAAGAACGGCATCACCCCCAAAACTGGAAGAAAATCCCCCAAAACCATAGATCCACCCCAAAACCACCCTAAACCTACCTGATGTTCTCCAAAAACCACAATCCACACCTATTTAACATAATGACAAACAAGAACCCAACAAAACCTAATGGAGACACCAGAACACGTCAAAAACACCCCAAATAAGAAAAGGATCACCACCAAAACTGGAAGAAAATACACCAAAACCATAGATCCACCCCAAAACCACCCTAAACCTACCTGATGTTCTCCAAAAACCACAATCCACACCTATTTAACATAATGACAAACAAGAACCAAACAAAACCCAACGGAGACCCCAAAACACTTCAAATACACCCCAAAAAAGAACAGGATCACGCCAAAAAATAGAAGAAAACCCCAAATACCATAGATCCACCCCAAAGACACCCTAAACCTACCTGATGTTCTCCTAATCCCAAAGCACACTCCAAACCAACATAAAACACATTAGGAATTCAACGAAACGCAACGGAAACCCCAAAACACTTCAAAATCACCCGAAGAAAGGAGAGGATCACTCCCCCAAAAAGAAGAAAACCCCAAATACCATGAATCCACGCGAAAAATCCCCCTAAACCTACCTGAAGTTCTCCAAAACCCACAATTTACACTTTTACAACACGATGACCAACGAGAACCCAACAAAACCAAACAGAGACCACAAAAACCTTAAAAAATACCCCAAACAAGAATGGCATCACCCCCAAAACTGGAAGAAAACCCCCAAAACCATAGATCCACCCCAAAGACACCCTAAACCTACCTGATCTTCTCCAAAAACCACAATTTACCCTTTTCCACCATGATAACCAACGAGAACCCAACAAAACCCAACGGAGACCCCAAAAAACGTCAAAAACACCCCAAACAAGAACGGCATCACCCCCAAAACTGGAAGAAAATCCCCCAAAACCATAGATCCAACCCAAAACCACCCTAAACCTGCCTGATCTTCTCCAAAACCCACAATTTACCCTTTTCCAACACGATGACCAACGAGAACCCAACAGAACCCAACAGAGACCCCAAAAAACGTCAAAAACACCCCAAACAAGAACGGCATCACCACCAAAACTGGAAGAAAATCCCCCAAAACCATAGATCCACCCCAAAGACACCCTAAACCTACCTGATGTTCTCCAAAAACCACAATTTACCCTTTTCCAACACGATGACCAACGAGAACCCAACAGAACCCAACAGAGACCCCAAAAAACGTCAAAAACACCCCAACCAAGAACGGCATCACCACCAAAACTGGAAGGAAATCCCCCAAAACCATAGATACACCCCAAAACCACCCTAAACCTACCTGATGTTCTCCAAAACCCACAATCCAGACCTATTTAACATAATGACAAACAAGAACCCAACAAAACCTAATGGAGACCCCAAAACACGTCAAAAACACCCCAAAAAATATCGGCATCACCCCCAAAACTGGAAGAAAATACGCCAAAACCATAGATCCACCCCAAAGACACCCTAAACCTACCTGATGTTCTCCAAAACCCACAATTTACCCTTTTCCACCATGATGACCAACGAGAACCCAACAAAACCCAACGGAGACCCCAAAAAACGTCAAAAACACCCCAAACAAGAACGGCATCACCCCCAAAACTGGAAGAAAATCCCCCAAAACCATAGATCCACCCCAAAACCACCCTAAACCTACCTGATGTTCTCCAAAAACCACAATCCACACCTATTTAACATAATGACAAACAAGAACCCAACAAAACCTAATGGAGACACCAAAACACGTAAAAAACACCCCAAATAAGAAAAGGATCACCCCCAAAACTGGAAGAAAATACACCAAAACCATAGATCCACCCCAAAACCACCCTAAACCTACCTGATCTTCTCCAAAACCCACAATTTACCCTTTTCCACCATGATGACCAACGAGAACCAAACAAAACCCAACGGAGACCCCAAAACACTTCAAATACACCCCAAAAAAGAACAGGATCACGCCAAAAAATAGAAGAAAACCCCAAATACCATAGATCCACCCCAAAGACACCCTAAACCTACCTGATGTTCTCCTAATCCCAAAGCACACTCCAAACCAACATAAAACACATTAGGAATTCAACGAAACGCAACGGAAACCCCAAAACACTTCAAAATCACCCGAAGAAAGGAGAGGATCACTCCCCCAAAAAGAAGAAAACCCCAAATACCATGAATCCACGCGAAAACTCCCCCTAAACCTACCTGAAGTTCTCCAAAACCCACAATTTACACTTTTACAACACGATGACCAACGAGAACCCAACAAAACCAAACAGAGACCACAAAAACCTTAAAAAATACCCCAAACAAGAATGGCATCACCCCCAAAACTGGAAGAAAACCCCCAAAACCATAGATCCACCCCAAAGACACCCTAAACCTACCTGATCTTCTCCAAAAACCACAATTTACCCTTTTCCACCATGATAACCAACGAGAACCCAACAAAACACAACGGAGACCCCAAAAAACGTCAAAAACACCCCAAACAAGAACGGCATCACCCCCAAAACTGGAAGAAAATCCCCCAAAACCATAGATCCACCCCAAAACCACCCTAAACCTACCTGATCTTCTCCAAAACCCACAATTTACCCTTTTCCAACACGATGACAAACGAGAACCCAACAGAACCCAACAGAGACCCCAAAAAACGTCAAAAACACCCCAAACAAGAACGGCATCACCACCAAAACTGGAAGAAAATACACCAAAACCATAGATCCACCCCAAAACCACCCTAAACCTACCTGATGTTCTCCAAAAACCACAATTTACCCTTTTCCAACACGATGACCAACGAGAACCCAACAGAACCCAACAGAGACCCCAAAAAACGTCAAAAACACCCCAAACAAGAACGGCATCACCCCCAAAACTGGAAGAAAATCCCCCAAAACCATAGATCCACCCCAAAACCACACTAAAACTACCTGATGTTCTCCAAAAACCACAATCCACTCCTATTTAACATAATGACAAACAAGAACCCAACAAAACCTAATGGAGACCACAAAACACGTCAAAAACACCCCAAAAAATATCGGCATCACCCCCAAAACTGGAAGAAAATACGCCAAAACCATAGATCCACCCCAAAGACACCCTAAACCTACCTGATGTTCTCCAAAAACCACAATTTACCCTTTTCCAACACGATGACCAACGAGAACCCAACAAAACCAAACAGAGACACCAAAACACGTCAAAAACACCCCAAACAAGAAAAGGATCATCACCAAAACTGGAAGAAAATACACCAAAACCATAGATCCACCCCAAAACCACCCTAAACCTACCTGATGTTCTCCAAAACCCACAATTTACCCTTTTCCACCATGATGACCAACGAGAACCCAACAGAACCCAACAGAGACCCCAAAAAACGTCAAAAACACCCCAAACAAGAACGGCATCACCCCCAAAACTGGAAGAAAATACGCCAAAACCATAGATCCACCCCAAAGACACCCTAAACCTACCTGATGTTCTCCAAAAACCACAATTTACCCTTTTCCAACACGATGACCAACGAGAACCCAACAGAACCCAACAGAGACCCCAAAAAACGTCAAAAACACCCCAAACAAGAACGGCATCACCACCAAAACTGGAAGAAAATCCCCCAAAACCATAGATCCACCCCAAAACCACCCTAAACCTACCTGATGTTCTCCAAAAACCACAACTTACCCTTTTCCAACACGATGACCAACGAGAACCCAACAGAACCCAACAGAGACCCCAAAAAACGTCAAAAACACCCCAAACAAGAACGGCATCACCACCAAAACTGGAAGAAAATCCCCCAAAACCATAGATCCACCCCAAAACCACCCTAAAACTACCTGATGTTCTCCAAAAACCACAATCCACTCCTATTTAACATAATGACAAACAAGAACCCAACAAAACCTAATGGACACACCAAAACACGTCAAAAACACCCCAAAAAAGAACAGGATCACGCCAAAAAATAGAAGAAAACCCCAAATACCATAGATCCACCCCAAAGACACCCTAAACCTACCTGATGTTCTCCAAAAACTACAATCCACACCTATTTAAAATAATGACAAACAAGAACCAAACAAAACCCAACGGAGACCATTAAACACTTCAAATACACCCCAAAAAAGAACAGGATCACGCCAAAAAATAGAAGAAAACCCCAAATACCATAGATCCACCCCAAAGACACCCTAAACCTACCTGATGTTCTCCTAATCCCAAAGCACACTCCAAACCACCATAAAACACATTAGGAATTCAACGAAACGCAACGGAAACCCCAAAACACTTCAAAATCACCCGAAGAAAGGAGAGGATCACTCCCCCAAAAAGAAGAAAACCCCAAATACCATGAATCCACGCGAAAACTCCCCCTAAACCTACCTGAAGTTCTCCAAAACCCACAATTTACACTTTTACAACACGATGACCAACGAGAACCCAACAAAACCAAACAGAGACCACAAAAACCTTAAAAAATACCCCAAACAAGAATGGCATCACCCCCAAAACTGGAAGAAAATCCCCCAAAACCATAGATCCACCCCAAAGACACCCTAAACCTGCCTGATCTTCTCCGAAAACCACAATTTACACTTTTCCAACACGATGACCAACGAGAACCCAACAGAACCCAACAGAGACCCCAAAAAACGTCAAAAACACCCCAAACAAGAACGGCATCACCACCAAAACTGGAAGAAAATCCCCCAAAACCATAGATCCACCCCAAAACCACCCTAAACCTACCTGATGTTCTCCAAAACTCACAATCCACTCCTATTTAACATAATGACAAACAAGAACCCAACAAAACCTAATGGAGACACCAAAACACGTCAAAAACACCCCAAAAAATATCGGCATCACCCCCAAAACTGGAAGAAAATCCCCCAAAACCATAGATCCACCCCAAAGACACCCTAAACCTACCTGATGTTCTCCTAATCCCAAAGCACACTCCAAACCACCATAAAACACATTAGGAATTCAACGAAACGCAACGGAAACCCCAAAACACTTCAAAATCACCCGAAGAAAGGAGAGGATCACTCCCCCAAAAAGAAGAAAACCCCAAATACCATGAATCCACGTGAAAACTCCCCTAAACCTACCTGAAGTTCTCCAAAACCCACAATTTACACTTTTACAACACGATGACCAACGAGAACCCAACAAAACCAAACAGAGACCACAAAAACCTTAAAAAATACCCCAAACAAGAACGGCATCACCACCAAAACTGGAAGAAAATCCCCCAAAACCATAGATCCACCCAAAACCACCCTAAAACTACCTGATGTTCTCCAAAACCCACAATCCACTCCTATTTAACATAATGACAAACAAGAACCCAACAAAACCTAATGGAGACCCCAAAACACGTCAAAAACACCCAAAAATATCGGCATCACCCCCAAAACTGGAAGAAAATACGCCAAAACCATAGATCCACCCCAAAGACACCCTAAACCTACCTGATGTTCTCCAAAACCCACAATTTACACTTTTACAACACGATGACCAACGAGAACCCAACAGAACCCAACAGAGACCCCAAAAAACGTCAAAAACACCCCAAACAAGAACGGCATCACCCCCAAAACTGGAAGAAAATCCGCCAAAACCATAGATCCACCCCAAAACCACCCTAAACCTACCTGATGTTCTCCAAAACCCACAATTTACCCTTTTCCAACACGATGACCAACGAGAACCCAACAGAACCCAACAGAGACCCCAAAAAACGTCAAAAACACCCCAAACAAGAACGGCATCACCACCAAAACTGGAAGAAAATCCCCCAAAACCATAGATCCACCCCAAAGACACCCTAAACCTACCTGATGTTCTCCAAAAACCACAATTTACCTTTTCCAACACGATGACCAACGAGACCCAACAGAACCCAACAGAGACCCCAAAAAACGTCAAAAACACCCCAAACAAGAACGGCATCACCCCCAAAACTGGAAGAAAATCCCCCAAAACCATAGATCCACCCCAAAACCACCCTAAACCTACCTGATGTTCTCCAAAACCCACAATCCACACCTATTTACATAATGACAAACAAGAACCCAACAAAACCTAATGGAGACACCAAAACACGTCAAAAACACCCCAAACAAGAAAAGGATCACCACCAAAACTGGAAGAAAATACACCAAAACCATAGATCCACCCCAAAACCACCCTAAACCTACCTGATCTTCTCCAAAACCCACAATTTACCCTTTTCCACCATGATGACCAACGAGAACCAAACAAAACCCAACGGAGACCCCAAAACACTTCAAATACACCCCAAAAAAGAACAGGATCACGCCAAAAAATAGAAGAAAACCCCAAATACCATAGATCCACCCCAAAGACACCCTAAACCTACCTGATGTTTCTCCTAATCCCAAAGCACACTCCAAACCACCATAAAACACATTAGGAATTCAACGAAACGCAACGGAAACCCCAAAACACTTCAAAATCACCCGAAGAAAGGAGAGGATCACTCCCCCAAAAAGAAGAAAACCCCAAATACCACGAATCCACGCGAAAACTCCCCCTAAACCTACCTGAAGTTCTCCAAACCCACTATTTACACTTTTACAACACGATGACCAACGAGAACCCAACAAAACCAAACAGAGACCACAAAAACCTTAAAAAATACCCCAAACAAGAATGGCATCACCCCCAAAACTGGAAGAAAAACCCCCAAAACCATAGATCCACCCCAAAGACACCCTAAACCTACCTGATCTTCTCCAAAAACCACAATTTACCCTTTTCCAACACGATGACCAACGAGAACCCAACAGAACCCAACAGAGACCCCAAAAAACGTCAAAAACACCCCAAACAAGAACGGCATCACCCCCAAAACTGGAAGAAAACCCCCAAAACCATAGATCCACCCCAAAGACACCCTAAACCTACCTGATCTTCTCCAAAACCCACAATTTACCCTTTTCCAACACGATGACCAACGAGAACCCAACAGAACCCAACAGAGACCCCAAAAAACGTCAAAACACCCCAAACAAGAACGGCATCACACCCAAAACTGGAAGAAAATCCCCAAAACCATAGATCCACCCCAAAACCACCCTAAAACTACCTGATGTTCTCCAAAACCCACAATCCACTCCTATTTAACATAATGACAAACAAGAACCCAACAAAACCTAATGGAGACCCCAAAACACGTCAAAACACCACAAAAAATATCGGCATCACCCCCAAAACTGGAAGAAAATCCCCCAAAACCATAGATCCACCCCAAAACCACCCTAAACCTACCTGATGTTCTCCAAAACCCACAATTTACCCTTTTCCACCATGATAACCAACGAGAACCCAACAGAACCCAACAGAGACCCCAAAAAACGTCAAAAACACCCCAAACAATAACGGCATCACCCCCAAAACTGGAAGAAAATCCCCCAAAACCATAGATCCACCCCAAAGACACCCTAAACCTACCTGATGTTCTCCAAAACCCACAATTTACCCTTTTCCCTTTTCCAACACGATGACCAACGAGAACCCAACAGAACCCAACAGAGACCCCAAAAAACGTCAAAAACACCCCAAACAAGAACGGCATCACCCCCAAAACTGGAAGAAAATCCCCCAAAACCATAGATCCACCCCAAAACCACCCTAAACCTACCTGATGTTCTCCTAATCCCAAAGCACACTCCAAACCAACATAAAACACATTAGGAATTCAACGAAACGCAACGGAAACCCCAAAACACTTCAAAATCACCCGAAGAAAGGAGAGGATCACTCCCCCAAAAAGAAGAAAACCCCAAATACCATGAATCCACGTGAAAACTCCCCCTAAACCTACCTGAAGTTCTCCAAAACCCACAATTTACACTTTTACAACACGATGACCAACGAGAACCCAACAAAACCAAACAGAGACCACAAAAACCTTAAAAAATACCCCAAACAAGAATGGCATCACCCCCAAAACTGGAAGAAAATCCCCCAAAACCATAGATCCACCCCAAAGACACCCTAAACCTACCTGATCTTCTCCGAAAACCACAATTTACCCTTTTCCAACACTATGACCAACGAGAACCCAACAGAACCCAACAGAGACCCCAAAAAACGTCAAAAACACCCCAAACAAGAACGGCATCACCACCAAAACTGGAAGAAAATCCCCCAAAACCATAGATCCACCCCAAAACCACCCTAAACCTACCTGATCTTCTCCAAAACTCACAATCCACTCCTATTTAACATAATGACAAACAAGAACCCAACAAAACCTAATGGAGACACCAAAACACGTCAAAAACACTCCAAAAAATATCGGCATCACCCCCAAAACTGGAAGAAAATCCCCCAAAACCATAGATCCACCCCAAAGACACCCTAAACCTACCTGATGTTCTCCTAATCCCAAAGCACACTCCAAACCACCATAAAACACATTAGGAATTCAACGAAACGCAACGGAAACCCCAAAACACTTCAAAATCACCCGAAGAAAGGAGAGGATCACTCCCCCAAAAAGAAGAAAACCCCAAATACCATGAATCCACGTGAAAACTCCCCCTAAACCTACCTGAAGTTCTCCAAAACCCACAATTTACACTTTTACAACACGATGACCAACGAGAACCCAACAAAACCAAACAGAGACCACAAAAACCTTAAAAAATACCCCAAACAAGAACGGCATCACCACCAAAACTGGAAGAAAATCCCCCAAAACCATAGATCCACCCCAAAACCACCCTAAAACTACCTGATGTTCTCCAAAACCCACAATCCACTCCTATTTAACATAATGACAAACAAGAACCCAACAAAACCTAATGGAGACCCCAAAACACGTCAAAAACACCCCAAAAAATATCGGCATCACCCCCAAAACTGGAAGAAAATACGCCAAAACCATAGATCCACCCCAAAGACACCCTAAACCTACCTGATGTTCTCCAAAACCCACAATTTACCCTTTTCCAACACGATGACCAACGAGAACCCAACAGAACCCAACAGAGACCCCAAAAAACGTCAAAAACACCCCAAACAAGAACGGCATCACCACCAAAACTGGAAGAAAATCCGCCAAAACCATAGATCCACCCCAAAACCACCCTAAACCTACCTGATGTTCTCCAAAACCCACAATTTACCCTTTTCCAACACGATGACCAACGAGAACCCAACAGAACCCAACAGAGACCCCAAAAAACGTCAAAAACACCCCAAACAAGAACGGCATCACCACCAAAACTGGAAGAAAATCCCCCAAAACCATAGATCCACCCCAAAGACACCCTAAACCTACCTGATGTTCTCCAAAAACCACAATTTACCCTTTTCCAACACGATGACCAACGAGAACCCAACAGAACCCAACAGAGACCCCAAAAAACGTCAAAAACACCCCAAACAAGAACGGCATCACCCCCAAAACTGGAAGAAAATCCCCCAAAACCATAGATCCACCCCAAAACCACCCTAAACCTACCTGATGTTCTCCAAAACCCACAATCCACACCTATTTAACATAATGACAAACAAGAACCCAACAAAACCTAATGGAGACACCAAAACACGTCAAAAACACCCCAAACAAGAAAAGGATCACCACCAAAACTGGAAGAAAATACACCAAAACCATAGATCCACCCCAAAACAACCACCCTAAACCTACCTGATGTTCTCCAAAACCCACAATTTACCCTTTTCCACCATGATGACCAACGAGAACCAAACAAAACCCAACGGAGACCCCAAAACACTTCAAATACACCCCAAAAAAGAACAGGATCACGCCAAAAAATAGAAGAAAACCCCAAATACCATAGATCCACCCCAAAGACACCCTAAACCTACCTGATGTTCTCCTAATCCCAAAGCACACTCCAAACCACCATAAAACACATTAGGAATTCAACGAAACGCAACGGAAACCCCAAAACACTTCAAAATCACCCGAAGAAAGGAGAGGATCACTCCCCCAAAAAGAAGAAAACCCCAAATACCACGAATCCACGCGAAAACTCCCCCTAAACCTACCTGAAGTTCTCCAAAACCCACAATTTACACTTTTACAACACGATGACCAACGAGAACCCAACAAAACCAAACAGAGACCACAAAAACCTTAAAAAATACCCCAAACAAGAATGGCATCACCCCCAAAACTGGAAGAAAACCCCCAAAACCATAGATCCACCCCAAAGACACCCTAAACCTACCTGATCTTCTCCAAAAACCACAATTTACCCTTTTCCAACACGATGACCAACGAGAACCCAACAGAACCCAACAGAGACCCCAAAAAACGTCAAAAACACCCCAAACAAGAACGGCATCACCCCCAAAACTGGAAGAAAACCCCCAAAACCATAGATCCACCCCAAAGACACCCTAAACCTACCTGATCTTCTCCAAAACCCACAATTTACCCTTTTCCAACACGATGACCAACGAGAACCCAACAGAACCCAACAGAGACCCCAAAAAACGTCAAAAACACCCCAAACAAGAACGGCATCACCCCCAAAACTGGAAGAAAATCCCCCAAAACCATAGATCCACCCCAAAACCACCCTAAAACTACCTGATGTTCTCCAAAACCCACAATCCACTCCTATTTAACATAATGACAAACAAGAACCCAACAAAACCTAATGGAGACCCCAAAACACGTCAAAAACACCACAAAAAATATCGGCATCACCCCCAAAACTGGAAGAAAATCCCCCAAAACCATAGATCCACCCCAAAACCACCCTAAACCTACCTGATGTTCTCCAAAACCCACAATTTACCCTTTTCCACCATGATAACCAACGAGAACCCAACAGAACCCAACAGAGACCCCAAAAAACGTCAAAAACACCCCAAACAAGAACGGCATCACCCCCAAAACTGGAAGAAAATCCCCCAAAACCATAGATCCACCCCAAAGACACCCTAAACCTACCTGATGTTCTCCAAAAACCACAATTTACCCTTTTCCAACACGATGACCAACGAGAACCCAACAGAACCCAACAGAGACCCCAAAAAACGTCAAAAACACCCCAAACAAGAACGGCATCACCCCCAAAACTGGAAGAAAATCCCCCAAAACCATAGATCCACCCCAAAACCACCCTAAACCTACCTGATGTTCTCCTAATCCCAAAGCACACTCCAAACCACCATAAAACACATTAGGAATTCAACGAAACGCAACGGAAACCCCAAAACACTTCAAAATCACCCGAAGAAAGGAGAGGATCACTCCCCCAAAAAGAAGAAAACCCCAAATACCATGAATCCACGTGAAAACTCCCCCTAAACCTACCTGAAGTTCTCCAAAACCCACAATTTACACTTTTACAACACGATGACCAACGAGAACCCAACAAAACCAAACAGAGACCACAAAAACCTTAAAAAATACCCCAAACAAGAATGGCATCACCCCCAAAACTGGAAGAAAATCCCCCAAAACCATAGATCCACCCCAAAGACACCCTAAACCTGCCTGATCTTCTCCGAAAACCACAATTTACCCTTTTCCAACACGATGACCAACGAGAACCCAACAGAACCCAACAGAGACCCCAAAAAACGTCAAAAACACCCCAAACAAGAACGGCATCACCACCAAAACTGGAAGAAAATCCCCCAAAACCATAGATCCACCCCAAAACCACCCTAAACCTACCTGATGTTCTCCAAAACTCACAATCCACTCCTATTTAACATAATGACAAACAAGAACCCAACAAAACCTAATGGAGACACCAAAACACGTCAAAAACACTCCAAAAAATATCGGCATCACCCCCAAAACTGGAAGAAAATCCCCCAAAACCATAGATCCACCCCAAAGACACCCTAAACCTACCTGATGTTCTCCTAATCCCAAAGCACACTCCAAACCACCATAAAACACATTAGGAATTCAACGAAACGCAACGGAAACCCCAAAACACTTCAAAATCACCCGAAGAAAGGAGAGGATCACTCCCCCAAAAAGAAGAAAACCCCAAATACCATGAATCCACGTGAAAACCCCCCCTAAACCTACCTGAAGTTCTCCAAAACCCACAATTTACACTTTTACAACACGATGACCAACGAGAACCCAACAAAACCAAACAGAGACCACAAAAACCTTAAAAAATACCCCAAACAAGAACGGCATCACCACCAAAACTGGAAGAAAATCCCCCAAAACCATAGATCCACCCCAAAACCACCCTAAAACTACCTGATGTTCTCCAAAACCCACAATCCACTCCTATTTAACATAATGACAAACAAGAACCCAACAAAACCTAATGGAGACCCCAAAACACGTCAAAAACACCCCAAAAAATATCGGCATCACCCCCAAAACTGGAAGAAAATACGCCAAAACCATAGATCCACCCCAAAGACACCCTAAACCTACCTGATGTTCTCCAAAACCCACAATTTACCCTTTTCCAACACGATGACCAACGAGAACCCAACAGAACCCAACAGAGACCCCAAAAAACGTCAAAAAAACCCCAAACAAGAACGGCATCACCACCAAAACTGGAAGAAAATCCCCCAAAACCATAGATCCACCCCAAAACCACCCTAAACCTACCTGATGTTCTCCAAAAACCACAATTTACCCTTTTCCAACACGATGACCAACGAGAACCCAACAGAACCCAACAGAGACCCCAAAAAACGTCAAAAACACCCCAAACAAGAACGGCATCACCACCAAAACTGGAAGAAAACCCCCAAAACCATAGATCCACCCCAAAGACACCCTAAACCTACCTGATCTTCTCCAAAAACCACAATTTACCCTTTTCCAACACGATGACCAACGAGAACCCAACAGAACCAACGGAGACCCCAAAAAACGTCAAAAACACCCCAAACAAGAACGGCATCACCCCCAAAACTGGAAGAAAATCCCCCAAAACCATAGATCCACCCCAAAACCACCCTAAACCTACCTGATGTTCTCCAAAACCCACAATCCACACCTATTTAACATAATGACAAACAAGAACCCAACAAAACCTAATGGAGACCCCAAAAAACGTCAAAAACACCCCAAACAAGAAAAGGATCACCACCAAAACTGGAAGAAAATACACCAAAACCATAGATCCACCCCAAAACCACCCTAAACCTACCTGATCTTCTCCAAAACCCACAATTTACCCTTTTCCAACATGATGACCAACGAGAACCAAACAAAACCCAACGGAGACCCCAAAACACTTCAAATACACCCCAAAAAAGAACAGGATCACGCCAAAAAATAGAAGAAAACCCCAAATACCATAGATCCACCCCAAAACCACCCTAAACCTACCTGATGTTCTCCTAATCCCAAAGCACACTCCAAACCACCATAAAACACATTAGGAATTCAACGAAACGCAACGGAAACCCCAAAACACTTCAAAATCACCCGAAGAAAGGAGAGGATCACTCCCCCAAAAAGAAGAAAACCCCAAATACCATGAATCCACGCGAAAACTCCCCCTAAACCTACCTGAAGTTCTCCAAAACCCACAATTTACACTTTTACAACACGATGACCAACGAGAACCCAACAAAACCAAACAGAGACCACAAAAACCTTAAAAAATACCCCAAACAAGAATGGCATCACCCCCAAAACTGGAAGAAAACCCCCAAAACCATAGATCCACACCAAAGACACCCTAAACCTACCTGATCTTCTCCAAAAACCACAATTTACACTTTTCCAACACGATGACCAACGAGAACCCAACAGAACCCAACAGAGACCCCAAAAAACGTCAAAAACACCCCAAACAAGAACGGCATCACCACCAAAACTGGAAGAAAATCCCCCAAAACCATAGATCCACCCCAAAACCACCCTAAAACTACCTGATGTTCTCCAAAACCCACAATCCACTCCTATTTAACATAATGACAAACAAGAACCCCACAAAACCTAATGGAGACCCCAAAACACGTCAAAAACACCCCAAAAAATACCGGCATCACCCCCAAAACTGGAAGAAAATACGCCAAAACCATAGATCCACCCCAAAGACACCCTAAACCTACCTGATGTTCTCCAAAACCCACAATTTACCCTTTTCCAACACGATGACCAACGAGAACCCAACAGAACCCAACAGAGACCCCAAAAAACGTCAAAAACACCCCAAACAAGAACGGCATCACCCCCAAAACTGGAAGAAAATCCCCCAAAACCACAGCTCCACCCCAAAGACACCCTAAACCTACCTGATCTTCTCCAAAACCCACAATTTACCCTTTTCCAACACGATGACCAACGAGAACCCAACAGAACCCAACAGAGACCCCAAAAAACGTCAAAAACACCCCAAACAAGAACGGCATCACCACCAAAACTGGAAGAAAATCCCCCAAAACCATAGATCCACCCCAAAACCACCCTAAACCTACCTAATGTTCTCCAAAACCCACAATCCACACCTATTTAACATAATGACAAACAAGAACCCAACAAAACCTAATGGAGTCACCAAAACACGTCAAAAACACCCCAAAAAATATCGGCATCACCCCCAAAACTGGAAGAAAATCCCCCAAAACCATAGATCCACCCCAAAGACACCCTAAACCTACCTGATGTTCTCCTAATCCCAAAGCACACTCCAAACCACCATAAAACACATTAGGAATTCAACGAAACGCAACGGAAACCCCAAAACACTTCAAAATCACCCGAAGAAAGGAGAGGATCACTCCCCCAAAAAGAAGAAAACCCCAAATACCATGAATCCACGCGAAAACTCCCCCTAAACCTACCTGAAGTTCTCCAAAACCCACAATTTACACTTTTACAACACGATGACCAACGAGAACCCAACAAAACCAAACAGAGACCACAAAAACCTTAAAAAATACCCCAAACAAGAATGGCATCACCCCCAAAACTGGAAGAAAACCCCCAAAACCATAGATCCACCCCAAAGACACCCTAAACCTACCTGATCTTCTCCAAAAACCACAATTTACACTTTTCCAACACGATGACCAACGAGAACCCAACAGAACCCAACAGAGACCCCAAAAAACGTCAAAAACACCCCAAACAAGAACGGCATCACCACCAAAACTGGAAGAAAATCCCCCAAAACCATAGATCCACCCCAAAACCACCCTAAAACTACCTGATGTTCTCCAAAACCCACAATCCACTCCTATTTAACATAATGACAAACAAGAACCCCACAAAACCTAATGGAGACCCCAAAACACGTCAAAAACACCCCAAAAAATATCGGCATCACCCCCAAAACTGGAAGAAAATACGCCAAAACCATAGATCCACCCCAAAGACACCCTAAACCTACCTGATGTTCTCCAAAACCCACAATTTACCCTTTTCCACCATGATGACCAACGAGAACCCAACAGAACCCAACAGAGACCCCAAAAAACGTCAAAAACACCCCAAACAAGAACGGCATCACCACCAAAACTGGAAGAAAATCCCCCAAAACCATAGATCCACCCCAAAGACACCCTAAACCTACCTGATGTTCTCCAAAAACCACAATTTAACCTTTTCCAACACGATGACCAACGAGAACCCAACAGAACCCAACAGAGACCCCAAAAAACGTCAAAAACACCCCAAACAAGAACGGCATCACCCCCAAAACTGGAAGAAAACCCCCAAAACCATAGATCCACCCCAAAGACACCCTAAACCTACCTGATCTTCTCCAAAAACCACAATTTACACTTTTCCAACACGATGACCAACGAGAACCCAACAGAACCCAACAGAGACCCCAAAAAACGTCAAAAACACCCCAAACAAGAACGGCATCACCCCCAAAACTGGAAGAAAATCCCCCAAAACCATAGATCCACCCCAAAGACACCCTAAACCTACCTGATCTTCTCCTAATCCCAAAGCACACTCCAAACCACCATAAAACACATTAGGAATTCAACGAAACGCAACGGAAACCCCAAAACACTTCAAAATCACCCGAAGAAAGGAGAGGATCACTCCCCCAAAAAGAAGAAAACCCCAAATACCATGAATCCACGTGACAACTCCCCCTAAACCTACCTGAAGTTCACCAAAACCCACAATTTACACTTTTACAACACGATGACCAACGAGAACCCAACAAAACCAAACAGAGACCACAAAAACCTTAAAAAATACCCCAAACAAGAATGGCATCACCCCCAAAACTGGAAGAAAACCCCCAAAACCATAGATCCACCCCAAAGACACCCTAAACCTACCTGATGTTCTCCAAAAACCACAATTTACCCTTTTCCAACACGATGACCAACGAGAACCCAACAGAACCCAACAGAGATCCCAAAAAACGTCAAAAACACCCCAAACAAGAACGGCATCACCACCAAAACTGGAAGAAAATCCCCCAAAACCATAGATCCACCCCAAAACCACCCTAAAACTACCTGATGTTCTCCAAAACCCACAATCCACTCCTATTTAACATAATGACAAACAAGAACCCAACAAAACCTAATGGAGACCCCAAAACACGTAAAAAACACCCCAAAAAATATCGGCATCACCCCCAAAACTGGAAGAAAATCCCCCAAAACCATAGATCCACCCCAAAGACACCCTAAACCTACCTGATGTTCTCCAAAACCCACAATTTACCCTTTTCCAACACGATGACCAACGAGAACCCAACAGAACCCAACAGAGACCCCAAAAAACGTCAAAAACACCCCAAACAAGAACGGCATCACCCCCAAAACTGGAAGAAAATCCCCCAAAACCATAGATCCACCCCAAAGACACCCTAAACCTACCTGATGTTCTCCAAAAACCACAATTTACCCTTTTCCAACACGATGACCAACGAGAACCCAACAGAACCCAACAGAGACCCCAAAAAACGTCAAAAACACCCCAAACAAGAACGGCATCACCACCAAAACTGGAAGAAAATCCCCCAAAACCATAGATCCACCCCAAAACCACCCTAAACCTACCTGATGTTCTCCAAAACCCACAATCCACACCTATTTAACATAATGACAAACAAGAACCCAACAAAACCTAATGGAGACCCCAAAACACGTCAAAAACACCCCAAACAAGAACGGCATCACCCCCAAAACTGGAAGAAAATCCCCCAAAACCATAGATCCACCCCAAAGACACCCTAAACCTACCTGATGTTCTCCAAAACCCACAATTTACCCTTTTCCAACACGATGACCAACGAGAACCCAACAGAACCCAACAGAGACCCCAAAAAACGTCAAAAACACCCCAAACAAGAACGGCATCACCCCCAAAACTGGAAGAAAATCCCCCAAAACCATAGATCCACCCCAAAACCACCCTAAAACTACCTGATGTTCTCCAAAACCCACAATCCACTCCTATTTAACATAATGACAAACAAGAACCCAACAAAACCTAATGGAGACCCCAAAACACGTCAAAAACACCCCAAAAAATATCGGCATCACCCCCAAAACTGGAAGAAAATACGCCAAAACCATAGATCCACCCCAAAGACACCCTAAACCTACCTGATGTTCTCCAAAACCCACAATTTACCCTTTTCCAACACGATGACCAACGAGAACCCAACAGAACCCAACAGAGACCCCAAAAAACGTCAAAAACACCCCAAACAAGAACGGCATCACCCCCAAAACTGGAAGAAAACCCCCAAAACCATAGATCCACCCCAAAGACACCCTAAACCTACCTGATCTTCTCCAAAAACCACAATTTACCCTTTTCCAACACGATGACCAACGAGAACCCAACAGAACCCAACAGAGATCCCAAAAACGTCAAAAACACCCCAAACAAGAACGGCATCACCCCCAAAACTGGAAGAAAATCCCCCAAAACCATAGATCCACCCCAAAACCACCCTAAAACTACCTGATGTTCTCCAAAACCCACAATCCACTCCTATTTAACATAATGACAAACAAGAACCCAACAAAACCTAATGGAGACCCCAAAACACGTCAAAAACACCCCAAAAAATATCGGCATCACCCCCAAAACTGGAAGAAAATCCCCCAAAACCATAGATCCACCCCAAAGACACCCTAAACCTACCTGATGTTCTCCAAAACCCACAATTTACACTTTTCCAACACGATGACCAACGAGAACCCAACAGAACCCAACAGAGACCCCAAAAAACGTCAAAAACACCCCAAACAAGAACGGCATCACCCCCAAAACTGGAAGAAAATCCCCCAAAACCATAGATCCACCCCAAAGACACCCTAAACCTACCTGATGTTCTCCAAAAACCACAATTTACCCTTTTCCAACACGATGACCAACGAGAACCCAACAGAACCCAACAGAGACCCCAAAAAACGTCAAAAACACCCCAAACAAGAACGGCATCACCCCCAAAACTGGAAGAAAATCCCCCAAAACCATAGATCCACCCCAAAACCACCCTAAACCTACCTGATGTTCTCCAAAACCCACAATCCACACCTATTTAACATAATGACAAACAAGAACCCAACAAAACCTAATGGAGACCACAAAACACGTCAAAAACACCCCAAACAAGAACGGCATCACCCCCAAAACTGGAAGAAAATCCCCCAAAACCATAGATCCACCCCAAAACCACCCTAAACCTACCTGATGTTCTCCAAAACCCACAATTTAACCTTTTCCAACACGATGACCAACGAGAACCCAACAGAACCCAACAGAGACCCCAAAAAACGTCAAAAACACCCCAAACAAGAAAGGCATCACCCCCAAAACTGGAAGAAAATCCCCCAAAACCATAGATCCACCCCAAAACCACCCTAAAACTACCTGATGTTCTCCAAAACCCACAATCCACTCCTATTTAACATAATGACAAACAAGAACCCAACAAAACCTAATGGAGACCCCAAAACACGTCAAAAACACCCCAAAAAATATCGGCATCACCCCCAAAACTGGAAGAAAATACGCCAAAACCATAGATCCACCCCAAAGACACCCTAAACCTACCTGATGTTCTCCAAAACCCACAATTTACCCTTTTCCAACACGATGACCAACGAGAACCCAACAGAACCCAACAGAGACCCCAAAAAACGTCAAAAACACCCAAACAAGAACGGCATCACCCCCAAAACTGGAAGAAAACCCCCAAAACCATAGATCCACCCCAAAGACACCCTAAACCTACCTGATCTTCTCCAAAACCCACAATTTACCCTTTTCCAACACGATGACCAACGAGAACCCAACAGAACCCAACAGAGATCCCAAAAAACGTCAAAAACACCCCAAACAAGAACGGCATCACCCCCAAAACTGGAAGAAAATCCCCCAAAACCATAGATCCACCCCAAAACCACCCTAAAACTACCTGATGTTCTCCAAAACCCACAATCCACTCCTATTTAACATAATGACAAACAAGAACCCAACAAAACCTAATGGAGACCCCAAAACACGTAAAAAACACCCCAAAAAATATCGGCATCACCCCCAAAACTGGAAGAAAATCCCCCAAAACCATAGATCCACACCAAAGACACCCTAAACCTACCTGATGTTCTCCAAAACCCACAATTTACACTTTTCCAACACGATGACCAACGAGAACCCAACAGAACCCAACAGAGACCCCAAAAAACGTCAAAAACACCCCAAACAAGAACGGCATCACCCCAAAACTGGAAGAAAATCCCCCAAAACCATAGATCCACCCCAAAGACACCCTAAACCTACCTGATGTTCTCCAAAAACCACAATTTACCCTTTTCCAACACGATGACCAACGAGAACCCAACAGAACCCAACAGAGACCCCAAAAAACGTCAAAAACACCCCAAACAAGAACGGCATCACCACCAAAACTGGAAGAAAATCCCCCAAAACCATAGATCCACCCCAAAACCACCCTAAACCTACCTGATGTTCTCCAAAACCCACAATCCACACCTATTTAACATAATGACAAACAAGAACCCAACAAAACCTAATGGAGACCCCAAAACACGTCAAAAACACCCCAAACAAGAACGGCATCACCCCCAAAACTGGAAGAAAATCCCCCAAAACCATAGATCCACCCCAAAGACACATTAAACCTACCTGATGTTCTCCAAAACCCACAATTTACCCTTTTCCAACACGATGACCAACGAGAACCCAACAGAACCCAACAGAGACCCCAAAAAACGTCAAAAACACCCCAAACAAGAAAGGCATCACCCCCAAAACTGGAAGAAAATCCCCCAAAACCATAGATCCACCCCAAAACCACCCTAAAACTACCTGATGTTCTCCAAAACCAACAATCCACTCCTATTTAACATAATGACAACAAGAACCCAACAAAACCTAATGGAGACCCCAAAACACGTCAAAAACACCCCAAAAAATATCGGCATCACCCCCAAAACTGGAAGAAAATCCCCCAAAACCATAGATCCACCCCAAAGACACCCTAAACCTACCTGATGTTCTCCAAAACCACAATTTACCCTTTCCAACACGATGACCAACGAGAACCCAACAGAACCCAACAGAGACCCCAAAAAACGTCAAAAACCACCCCAAACAAGAACGGCATCACCCCCAAAACTGGAAGAAAACCCCCAAAACCATAGATCCACCCCAAAGACACCCTAAACCTACCTGATCTTCTCCAAAACCCACAATTTACCCTTTTCCAACACGATGACCAACGAGAACCCAACAGAACCCAACAGAGACCCCAAAAAACGTCAAAAACACCCCAAACAAGAACGGCATCACCCCCAAAACTGGAAGAAAATCCGCCAAAACCATAGATCCACCCCAAAACCACCCTAAAACTACCTGATGTTCTCCAAAACCCACAATCCACTCCTATTTAACATAATGACAAACAAGAACCCAACAAAACCTAATGGAGACCCCAAAACACGTCAAAAACACCACAAAAAATATCGGCATCACCCCCAAAACTGGAAGAAAATCCCCCAAAACCATAGATCCACCCCAAAACCACCCTAAACCTACCTGATGTTCTCCAAAACCACAATTTACCCTTTTCCACCATGATAACCAACGAGAACCCAACAGAACCCAACAGAGACCCCAAAAAACGTTAAAAACACCCCAAACAAGAACGGCATCACCCCCAAAACTGGAAGAAAATCCCCCAAAACCATAGATCCACCCCAAAGACACCCTAAACCTACCTGATGTTCTCCAAAAACCACAATTTACCCTTTTCCAACACGATGACCAACGAGAACCCAACAGAACCCAACAGAGACCCCAAAAAACGTCAAAAACACCCAAACAAGAACGGCATCACCACCAAAACTGGAAGAAAATCCCCCAAAACCATAGATCCACCCCAAAACCACCCCTAAACCTACCTGATGTTCTCCAAAACCCACAATCCACACCTATTTAACATAATGACAAACAAGAACCCAACAAAACCTAATGGAGACCCCAAAACACGTCAAAAACACCCAAAAAATATCGGCATCACCCCCAAAACTGGCAGAAAATACGCCAAAACCATAGATCCACCCAAAGACACCCTAAACCTACCTGATGTTCTCCAAAACCCACAATTTACCCTTTCCAACACGATGACCAACGAGAACCAACAGAACCCAACAGAGACCCAAAAAACGTCAAAAACACCCCAAACAAGAACGGCATCACCCCCAAAACTGGAAGAAAACCCCAAAACCATAGATCCACCCCAAAGACACCCTAAACCTACCTGATCTTCTCCAAAACCCACAATTTACCCTTTTCCAACACGATGACCAACGAGAACCCAACAGAACCCAACAGAGACCCCAAAAAACGTCAAAAAAACCCCAAACAAGAACGGCATCACCCCCAAAACTGGAAGAAAATCCCCAAAACATAGATCCACCCCAAAACCACCCTAAAACCTACCTGATGTTCTCCAAAACCCACAATCCACACCTATTTAACATAATGACAAACAAGAACCCAACAAAACCTAAATGGAGACACCAAAACACGTCAAAAACACCCCAAACAAGAAAAGGATCACCACCAAAACTGGAAGAAAATACACCAAAACCATAGATCCACCCCCAAAACCACCCTAAACCTACCTGATGTTCTCCAAAACCCACAATTTACCCTTTTCCACCATGATGACCAACGAGAACCAAACAAAACCCAACGGAGACCCCAAAACACTTCAAATACACCCCAAAAAAGAACAGGATCACGCCAAAAAATAGAAGAAAACCCCAAATACCATAGATCCACCCCAAGACACCCTAAACCTACCTGATGTTCTCCTAATCCCAAAGCACACTCCAAACCACCATAAAACACATTAGGAATTCAACGAAACGCAACGGAAACCCCAAAACACTTCAAAATCACCCGAAGAAAGGAGAGGATCACTCCCCCAAAAAGAAGAAACCCCAAATACCATGAATCCACGCGAAAACTCCCCCTAAACCTACCTGAAGTTCTCCAAACCCACAATTTACACTTTTACAACACGATGACCAACGAGAACCCAACAAAACCAAACAGAGATCACAAAAACCTTAAAAAATACCCCAAACAAGAATGGCATCACCCCCAAAACTGGAAGAAAACCCCCAAAACCATAGATCCACCCCAAAGACACCCTAAACCTACCTGATGTTCTCCAAAACCACAATTTACCCTTTTCCAACACGATGACCAACGAGAACCCAACAGAACCCAACGGAGATCCCAAAAAACCGTCAAAACACCCCAAACAAGAACGGCATCACCCCCAAAACTGGAAGAAAATCCCCCAAAACCATAGATCCACGCCAAAACCACCCCTAAAACTACCTGATGTTCTCCAAAAACCCACAATCCACTCCTATTTAACATAATGACAAACAAGAACCCAACAAAACCTAATGGAGACCCCAAAACACGTAAAAAACACCCCAAAAAATATCGGCATCACCCCAAAACCTGAAGAAAATCCCCCAAAACCATAGATCCACCCCAAAGACACCCTAAACCTACCTGATGTTCTCCAAAACCCACAATTTACACTTTTCCAACACGATGACCAACGAGAACCCAAACAGAACCCAACAGAGGACCCCAAAAAACGTCAAAAACACCCCAAACAAGAACGGCATCACCCCCAAAACTGGAAGAAAATCCCTCAAAACCATAGATCCACCCCAAAGACACCCTAAACCTACCTGATGTTCTCCAAAACCCACATTTACCCTTTTCCAACACGATGACCAACGAGAACCCAACAGAACCCAACAGAGACCCCAAAAAACGTCAAAAACACCCCAAACAAGAACGGCATCACCACAAACTGGAAGAAAATCCCAAAAACCCATAGATCCACCCCAAACCACCCTAAACCTACCTGATGTTCTCCAAAACCCACAATTTACACTTTTCCACCATGATAACCAACGAGAACCCAACAGAACCCAACAGAGACCCCAAAAAACGTCAAAAACACCCCAAACAATAACGGCATCACCCCCAAAACTGGAAGAAAATCCCCCAAACCATAGATCCACCCAAAGACACCTAAACCTACCTGATGTTCTCCAAAAACCACAATTTACCCTTTTCCAACACGATGACCAACGAGAACCCAACAGAACCCAACAGAGACCCAAAAAAACGTCAAAAACCCCAAACAAGAACGGCATCACCACCCAAAACTGGAAGAAAATCCCACAAAACCATAGATCCACCCAAAACCACCCTAAACCTACCTGATGTTCTCAAAACCCACAATCCACCCTATTTAACATAATGACAAACAAGAACCCAACAAAACCTAATGGAGACCCCAAAACACGTCAAAAACACCACAAAAAATATCGGCATCACCCCCAAATCTGGAAGAAAATCCCCCAAACCATAGATCCACCCCAAAACCACCCTAAACCTACCTGATGTTCTCCAAAAACCACAATTTACCCTTTTCCACCATGATAACAAACGAGAACCCAACAAAACCCAACGGAGACCCCAAAAAACGTCAAAAACACCCCAAACAAGAACGGCATCACCACCAAAACTGGAAGAAAATCCCCCAAAACCATAGATCCACCCCAAAACCACCCTAAACCTACCTGATCTTCTCCAAAAACCACAATTTACCCTTTTCCAACACGATGACCAACGAGAACCCAACAGAACCCAACAGAGACCCCAAAAAACGTCAAAAACACCCCAAACAAGAAAGGCATCACCCCCAAAACTGGAAGAAAATCCCCCAAAACCATAGATCCACCCCAAAACCACCCTAAACCTACCTGATGTTCTCCAAAACCCACAATCCACACCTATTTAACATAATGACAAACAAGAACCCAACAAAACCTAATGGAGACACCAAAACACGTCAAAAACACCCCAAACAAGAAAAGGATCACCACCAAAACTGGAAGAAAATACACCAAAACCATAGATCCACCCCAAAACCACCCTAAACCTACCTGATCTTCTCCAAAACCCACAATTTACCCTTTTCCACCATGATGACCAACGAGAACCAAACAAAACCCAACGGAGACCCCAAAACACTTCAAATACACCCCAAAAAAGAACAGGATCACGCCAAAAAAATAGAAGAAAACCCCAAATACCATAGATCCACCCCAAAGACACCCTAAACCTACCTGATGTTCTCCTAATCCCAAAGCACACTCCAAACCACCATAAAACACATTAGGAATTCAACGAAACGCAACGGAAACCCCAAAACACTTCAAAATCACCCGAAGAAAGGAGAGGATCACTCCCCCAAAAAGAAGAAAACCCCAAATACCATGAATCCGCGCGAAAACTCCCCCTAAACCTACCTGAAGTTCTCCAAAACCCACAATTTACACTTTTACAACACGATGACCAACGAGAACCCAACAAAACCAAACAGAGACCACAAAAACCTTCAAAAATACCCCAAACAAGAATGGCATCACCCCCAAAACTGGAAGAAAACCCCCAAAACCATAGATCCACCCCAAAGACACCCTAAACCTACCTGATCTTCTCCAAAAACCACAATTTACACTTTTCCACCATGATAACCAACGAGAACCCAACAAAACCCAACGGAGACCCCAAAAAACGTCAAAAACACCCCAAACAAGAACGGCATCACCCCCAAAACTGGAAGAAAATCCCCCAAAACCATAGATCCACCCCAAAACCACCCTAAACCTACCTGATCTTCTCCAAAACCCACAATTTACCCTTTTCCAACACGATGACCAACGAGAACCCAACAGAACCCAACAGAGACCCCAAAAAACGTCAAAAACACCCCAAACAAGAACGGCATCACCACCAAAACTGGAAGAAAATCCCCCAAAACCATAGATCCACCCCAAAACCACCCTAAAACTACCTGATGTTCTCCAAAACCCACAATCCACTCCTATTTAACATAATGACAAACAAGAACCAAACAAAACCTAATGGAGACACCAAAACACGTCAAAAACACCACAAAAAATATCGGCATCACCCCCAAATCTGGAAGAAAATCCGCCAAAACCATAGATCCACCCCAAAACCACCCTAAACCTACCTGATGTTCTCCAAAAAACACAATTTACCCTTTTCCACCATGATAACCAACGAGAACCCAACAAAACCCAACGGAGACCCCAAAAAACGTCAAAAACACCCCAAACAAGAACGGCATCACCCCCAAAACTGGAAGAAAATCCCCCAAAACCATAGATCCAACCCAAAACCACCCTAAAACTACCTGATGTTCTCCAAAACCCACAGTCCACTCCTATTTAACATAATGACAAACAAGAACCCAACAAAACCTAATGGAGACACCAAAACACGTCAAAAACACCCCAAACAAGAAAAGGATCACCACCAAAACTGGAAGAAAATACACCAAAACCATAGATCCACCCCAAAACCACCCTAAACCTACCTGATCTTCTCCAAAACCCACAATTTACCCTTTTCCACCATGATGACCAACGAGAACCAAACAAAACCCAACGGAGACCCCAAAACACTTCAAATACACCCCAAAAAAGAACAGGATCACGCCAAAAAAATAGAAGAAAACCCCAAATACCATAGATCCACCCCAAAGACACCCTAAACCTACCTGATGTTCTCCTAATCCCAAAGCACACTCCAAACCACCATAAAACACATTAGGAATTCAACGAAACGCAACGGAAACCCCAAAACACTTCAAAATCACCCGAAGAAAGGAGAGGATCACTCCCCCAAAAAGAAGAAAACCCCAAATACCATGAATCCACGCGAAAACTCCCCCTAAACCTACCTGAAGTTCTCCAAAACCCACAATTTACACTTTTACAACACGATGACCAACGAGAACCCAACAAAACCAAACAGAGACCACAAAAACCTTCAAAAATACCCCAAACAAGAATGGCATCACCCCCAAAACTGGAAGAAAACCCCCAAAACCATAGATCCAACCCAAAGACACCCTAAACCTACCTGATCTTCTCCAAAAACCACAATTTACACTTTTCCACCATGATAACCAACGAGAACCCAACAAAACCCAACGGAGACCCCAAAAAACGTCAAAAACACCCCAAACAAGAACGGCATCACCCCCAAAACTGGAAGAAAATCCCCCAAAACCATAGATCCACCCCAAAACCACCCTAAACCTACCTGATCTTCTCCAAAACCCACAATTTACCCTTTTCCAACACGATGACCAACGAGAACCCAACAGAACCCAACAGAGACCCCAAAAAACGTCAAAAACACCCCAAACAAGAACGGCATCACCCCCAAAACTGGAAGAAAATCCCCCAAAACCATAGATCCACCCCAAAACCACCCTAAAACTACCTGATGTTCTCCAAAACCCACAATCCACTCCTATTTAACATAATGACAAACAAGAACCAAACAAAACCTAATGGAGACACCAAAACACGTCAAAAACACCACAAAAAATATCGGCATCACCCCCAAATCTGGAAGAAAATCCGCCAAAACCATAGATCCACCCCAAAACCACCCTAAACCTACCTGATGTTCTCCAAAAACCACAATTTACCCTTTTCCACCATGATAACCAACGAGAACCCAACAAAACCCAACGGAGACCCCAAAAAACGTCAAAAACACCCCAAACAAGAACGGCATCACCCCCAAAACTGGAAGAAAATCCGCCAAAACCATAGATCCACCCCAAAACCACCCTAAACCTACCTGATGTTCTCCAAAAACCACAATTTACCCTTTTCCACCATGATAACAAACGAGAACCCAACAAAACCCAACGGAGACCCCAAAAAACGTCAAAAACACCCCAAACAAGAACGGCATCACCACCAAAACTGGAAGAAAATCCCCCAAAACCATAGATCCACCCCAAAACCACCCTAAACCTACCTGATCTTCTCCAAAAACCACAATTTACCCTTTTCCAACACGATGACCAACGAGAACCCAACAGAACCCAACAGAGACCCCAAAAAACGTCAAAAACACCCCAAACAAGAACGGCATCACCCCCAAAACTGGAAGAAAATCCCCCAAAACCATAGATCCACCCCAAAACCACCCTAAACCTACCTGATGTTCTCCAAAACCCACAATCCACACCTATTTAACATAATGACAAACAAGAACCCAACAAAACTTAATGGAGACCCCAAAACACGTCAAAAACACCCCAAACAAGAAAAGGATCACCACCAAAACTGGAAGAAAATACACCAAAACCATAGATCCACCCCAAAACCACCCTAAACCTACCTGATCTTCTCCAAAACCCACAATTTACCCTTTTCCACCATGATGACCAACGAGAACCAAACAAAACCCAACGGAGACCCCAAAACACTTCAAATACACCCCAAAAAAGAACAGGATCACGCCAAAAAAATAGAAGAAAACCCCAAATACCATAGATCCACCCCAAAGACACCCTAAACCTACCTGATGTTCTCCTAATCCCAAAGCACACTCCAAACCACCATAAAACACATTAGGAATTCAACGAAACGCAACGGAAACCCCAAAACACTTCAAAATCACCCGAAGAAAGGAGAGGATCACTCCCCCAAAAAGAAGAAAACCCCAAATACCATGAATCCACGCGAAAACTCCCCCTAAACCTACCTGAAGTTCTCCAAAACCCACAATTTACACTTTTACAACACGATGACCAACGAGAACCCAACAAAACCAAACAGAGACCACAAAAACCTTCAAAAATACCCCAAACAAGAATGGCATCACCCCCAAAACTGGAAGAAAACCCCCAAAACCATAGATCCACCCCAAAGACACCCTAAACCTACCTGATCTTCTCCAAAAACCACAATTTACACTTTTCCACCATGATAACCAACGAGAACCCAACAAAACCCAACGGAGACCCCAAAAAACGTCAAAAACACCCCAAACAAGAACGGCATCACCCCCAAAACTGGAAGAAAATCCCCCAAAACCATAGATCCACCCCAAAACCACCCTAAACCTACCTGATCTTCTCCAAAACCCACAATTTACCCTTTTCCAACACGATGACCAACGAGAACCCAACAGAACCCAACAGAGACCCCAAAAAACGTCAAAAACACCCCAAACAAGAACGGCATCACCCCCAAAACTGGAAGAAAATCCCCCAAAACCATAGATCCACCCCAAAACCACCCTAAAACTACCTGATGTTCTCCAAAACCCACAATCCACTCCTATTTAACATAATGACAAACAAGAACCAAACAAAACCTAATGGAGACACCAAAACACGTCAAAAACACCACAAAAAATATCGGCATCACCCCCAAATCTGGAAGAAAATCCCCCAACACCATAGATCCACCCCAAAACCACCCTAAACCTACCTGATGTTCTCCAAAAACCACAATTTACCCTTTTCCACCATGATAACCAACGAGAACCCAACAAAACCCAACGGAGACCCCAAAAAACGTCAAAAACACCCCAAACAAGAACGGCATCACCCCCAAAACTGGAAGAAAATCCCCCAAAACCATAGATCCAACCCAAAACCACCCTAAAACTACCTGATGTTCTCCAAAACCCACAGTCCACTCCTATTTAACATAATGACAAACAAGAACCCAACAAAACCTAATGGAGACACCAAAACACGTCAAAAACACCCCAAACAAGAAAAGGATCACCACCAAAACTGGAAGAAAATACACCAAAACCATAGATCCACCCCAAAACCACCCTAAACCTACCTGATCTTCTCCAAAACCCACAATTTACCCTTTTCCACCATGATGACCAACGAGAACCAAACAAAACCCAACGGAGACCCCAAAACACTTCAAATACACCCCAAAAAAGAACAGGATCACGCCAAAAAAATAGAAGAAAACCCCAAATACCATAGATCCACCCCAAAGACACCCTAAACCTACCTGATGTTCTCCTAATCCCAAAGCACACTCCAAACCACCATAAAACACATTAGGAATTCAACGAAACGCAACGGAAACCCCAAAACACTTCAAAATCACCCGAAGAAAGGAGAGGATCACTCCCCCAAAAAGAAGAAAACCCCAAATACCATGAATCCACGCGAAAACTCCCCCTAAACCTACCTGAAGTTCTCCAAAACCCACAATTTACACTTTTACAACACGATGACCAACGAGAACCCAACAAAACCAAACAGAGACCACAAAAACCTTCAAAAATACCCCAAACAAGAATGGCATCACCCCCAAAACTGGAAGAAAACCCCCAAAACCATAGATCCACCCCAAAGACACCCTAAACCTACCTGATCTTCTCCAAAAACCACAATTTACACTTTTCCACCATGATAACCAACGAGAACCCAACAAAACCCAACGGAGACCCCAAAAAACGTCAAAAACACCCCAAAAAATATCGGCATCACCCCCAAAACTGGAAGAAAATCCCCCAAAACCATAGATCCACCCCAAAACCACCCTAAACCTACCTGATCTTCTCCAAAACCCACAATTTACCCTTTTCCAACACGATGACCAACGAGAACCCAACAGAACCCAACAGAGATCCCAAAAAACGTCAAAAACACCCCAAACAAGAACGGCATCACCCCCAAAACTGGAAGAAAATCCCCCAAAACCATAGATCCACCCCAAAACCACCCTAAAACTACCTGATGTTCTCCAAAACCCACAATCCACTCCTATTTAACATAATGACAAACAAGAACCAAACAAAACCTAATGGAGACACCAAAACACGTCAAAAACACCACAAAAAATATCGGCATCACCCCCAAAACTGGAAGAAAATCCGCCAAAACCATAGATCCACCCCAAAACCACCCTAAACCTACCTGATGTTCTCCAAAAACCACAATTTACCCTTTTCCACCATGATAACCAACGAGAACCCAACAAAACCCAACGGAGACCCCAAAAAACGTCAAAAACACCCCAAACAAGAACGGCATCACCCCCAAAACTGGAAGAAAATCCCCCAAAACCATAGATCCAACCCAAAACCACCCTAAAACTACCTGATGTTCTCCAAAACCCACAATCCACTCCTATTTAACATAATGACAAACAAGAACCCAACAAAACCTAATGGAGACACCAAAACACGTCAAAAACACCACAAAAAATATCGGCATCACCCCCAAATCTGGAAGAAAATCCGCCAAAACCATAGATCCACCCCAAAACCACCCTAAACCTACCTGATGTTCTCCAAAAACCACAATTTACCCTTTTCCACCATGATAACAAACGAGAACCCAACAAAACCCAACGGAGACCCCAAAAAACGTCAAAAACACCCCAAACAAGAACGGCATCACCACCAAAACTGGAAGAAAATCCCCCAAAACCATAGATCCACCCCAAAACCACCCTAAACCTACCTGATCTTCTCCAAAAACCACAATTTACCCTTTTCCAACACGATGACCAACGAGAACCCAACAGAACCCAACAGAGACCCCAAAAAACGTCAAAAACACCCCAAACAAGAACGGCATCACCCCCAAAACTGGAAGAAAATCCCCCAAAACCATAGATCCACCCCAAAACCACCCGAAAACTACCTGATGTTCTCCAAAACCCACAATCCACACCTATTTAACATAATGACAAACAAGAACCCAACAAAACCTAATGGAGACCCCAAAACACGTCAAAAACACCCCAAACAAGAAAAGGATCACCACCAAAACTGGAAGAAAATCCCCCAACACCATAGATCCACCCCAAAACCACCCTAAACCTACCTGATGTTCTCCAAAACCCACAATTTACCCTTTTCCACCATGATAACCAACGAGAACCCAACAAAACCCAACGGAGACCCCAAAAAACGTCAAAAACACCCCAAACAAGAACGGCATCACCACCAAAACTGGAAGAAAACCCCCAAAACCATAGATCCACCCCAAAGACACCCTAAACCTACCTGATGTTCTCCAAAACCCACAATTTACCCTTTTCCAACACGATGACCAACGAGAACCCAACAGAACCCAACAGAGATCCCAAAAAACGTCAAAAACACCCCAAACAAGAACGGCATCACCCCCAAAACTGGAAGAAAACCCCCAAAACCATAGATCCACAACAAAGACACCCTAAACCTACCTGATGTTCTCCAAAACCCACAATCCACACCTATTTAACATAATGACAAACAAGAACCCAACAAAACCTAATGGAGACACCAAAACACGTCAAAAACACCCCAAACAAGAAAAGGATCACCAATAAAACTGGAAGAAAATACACCAAAACCATAGATCCACCCCAAAACCACCCTAAACCTACCTGATGTTCTCCAAAACCCACAATTTACCCTTTTCCACCATGATGACCAACGAGAACCAAACAAAACCCAACGGAGACCCCAAAACACTTCAAATACACCCCAAAAAAGAACAGGATCACGCCAAAAAAATAGAAGAAAACCCCAAATACCATAGATCCACCCCAAAGACACCCTAAACCTACCTGATGTTCTCCTAATCCCAAAGCACACTCCAAACCACCATAAAACACATTAGGAATTCAACGAAACGCAACGGAAACCCCAAAACACTTCAAAATCACCCGAAGAAAGGAGAGGATCACTCCCCCAAAAAGAAGAAAACCCCAAATACCATGAATCCACGCGAAAACTCCCCCTAAACCTACCTGAAGTTCTCCAAAACCCACAATTTACACTTTTACAACACGATGACCAACGAGAACCCAACAAAACCAAACAGAGACCACAAAAACCTTAAAAAATACCCCAAACAAGAATGGCATCACCCCCAAAACTGGAAGAAAACCCCCAAAACCATAGATCCACCCCAAAGACACCCTAAACCTACCTGATCTTCTCCAAAAACCACAATTTACCCTTTTCCACCATGATAACCAACGAGAACCCAACAAAACCCAACGGAGACCCCAAAAAACGTCAAAAACACCCCAAACAAGAACGGCATCACCCCCAAAACTGGAAGAAAATCCGCCAAAACCATAGATCCACCCCAAAACCACCCTAAACCTACCTGATCTTCTCGAAAACCCACAATTTACCCTTTTCCAACACGATGACCAACGAGAACCCAACAGAACCCAACGGAGACCCCAAAAAACGTCAAAAACACCCCAAACAAGAACGGCATCACCCCCAAAACTGGAAGAAAATCCCCCAAAACCATAGATCCAACCCAAAACCACCCTAAAACTACCTGATGTTCTCCAAAACCCACAATCCACTCCTATTTAACATAATGACAAACAAGAACCCAACAAAACCTAATGGAGACCCCAAAACACGTCAAAAACACCCCAAACAAGAAAAGGATCACCACCAAAACTGGAAGAAAATCCCCCAACACCATAGATCCACCCCAAAACCACCCTAAACCTACCTGATGTTCTCCAAAACCCACAATTTACCCTTTTCCACCATGATAACCAACGAGAACCCAACAAAACCCAACGGAGACCCCAAAAAACGTCAAAAACACCCCAAACAAGAACGGCATCACCCCCAAAACTGGAAGAAAATCCCCCAAAACCATAGATCCACCCCAAAACCACCCTAAACCTACCTGATCTTCTCCAAAAACCACAATTTACCCTTTTCCAACACGATGACCAACGAGAACCCAACAGAACCCAACAGAGACCCCAAAAAACGTCAAAAACACCCCAAACAAGAACGGCATCACCACCAAAACTGGAAGAAAATACACCAAAACAATAGATCCACCCCAAAACCACCCTAAACCTACCTGATCTTCTCCAAAACCCACAATTTACACTTTTACAACACGATGACCAACGAGAACCCAACAGAACCAAACAGAGACCACAAAAACCTTAAAAAATACCCCAAACAAGAATGGCATCACCCCCAAAACTGGAAGAAAATCCCCCAAAACCATAGATCCACCCCAAAACCACCCTAAACCTACCTGATCTTCTCCAAAACCCACAATCCACTCCTATTTAACATAATGACAAACAAGAACCCAACAAAACCTAATGGAGACACCAAAACACGTCAAAAACACCCCAAACAAGAACGGCATCACCCCCAAAACTGGAAGAAAATCCCCCAAAACTATAGATCCACCCCAAAGACACCCTAAACCTACCTGATGTTCTCCAAAAACCACAATTTACCCTTTTCCAACACGATGACCAACGAGAACCCAACAGAACCCAACAGAGACCCCAAAAAACGTCAAAAACACCCCAAACAAGAACGGCATCACCACCAAAACTGGAAGAAAATCCCCCAAAACCATAGATCCACCCCAAAACCACCCTAAACCTACCTGATGTTCTCCAAAAACCACAATTTACCCTTTTCCACCATGATGACCAACGAGAACCCAACAGAACCAAACAGAGACCACAAAAACCTTAAAAAATACCCCAAACAAGAATGGCATCACCCCCAAAACTGGAAGAAAATCCCCCAAAACCATAGATCCACCCCAAAACCACCCTAAACCTACCTGATGTTCTCCAAAACCCACAATTTACCCTTTTCCACCATGATGACCACGGAAAACCCAACGAAACCCAACGGAGACCCCAAAACACGTCAAAAACACACCAAGCAAGAACTAGACGTGAAGAAATGAAAAAACAAAAACAGGTCTTTTTGTTTTCTCACTGGTCCAAAGCTCCTGTTGGGGGCGCTGGGCCGGTGAATGGAGTGATTCGTGGATGATTAATAGGTCCTAAACCCCCTGCAAGTCACTCTCCCTGTGGGCAACGAAGGGCTGTGGGAATTGCCACTAGTTAAATTCCCGGATGGGTCAGATAAAATCGAAGACCAAGGACCAGAAAGGGAGCAACTTACCAGATATATGGTATATATATATATGGTATAGGGGCCCCAGAAAATTAAAGAGTAAATTGAAAATGATCCATTACTATAAGATAGAATGACCAAAGGAACCCTTAAGACCCTATGTATTTTGATCCACGGAGGACGGGGTCTGTCAGGCTTTGAACATTAATAGTAGAATACCCGTGGATCCAGAAAAGAGCAAGCTGAAACATTGGAATTAGAAATTAGAGAGCAATTGATTAAGAACGAATATGTGCTACATTTGTGCCTGTGATGCACTTATATCACCA
The DNA here is from genome assembly GCF_964211825.1 of Aythya ferina. NCBI lineage: Eukaryota > Metazoa > Chordata > Aves > Anseriformes > Anatidae > Aythya > Aythya ferina. The sequence continues at coordinate 56,728 of NW_028181331.1, forward strand.
GATAACAGTAGCCTCTCCTATCCTGTTATCCTGCGACCCCGAGAACCAGATCAAAAACAACCTCACGGTTCGGACTTTAATCAAGGGGTCTGAGATAAGGAGATCTGTTCACAAAGGGACAGGCTAGGAATATGTATACGTATAGGAATGTTCATGTATATGTAACGCTTTACTAAAGCAATTTGCCACTTAAGGCGTGCATGACCTTGGTGGGACTACCCGCCCCGTGCTACATGGAACTGAGTAAACATACCTACTTTACTATCTTACTTATCGTGGAGTCAGCTTTCTGTGAGTCATTTTGGTGAGCCAGGCAGGAGACACTCTGCTCGGCTGCGGGATCGGCTGCCGCGCGGACGCCCCTAGGTGCACCCTGAGAGTTTTTGCTCGGAGGGGACTCCACTCTCAGCTGCTCACCGCAGGAGAAAAGATCTCCTGAAACTGCAGACAAACGGTACGTTTTCGGCTGCTGGAGGGATACTAACTGGAGTGTTAATAATTGTATGTGTTTTTATGTATGTATTTTGTGTTGACATTTTGTATGCTGTAATATTTGCATGTTGTAAGTATTTTGTGTCGAAAGTGTTTGTGTAAGTGTAAGGCTTTGCAACAAAGTGTTACAAGTCACTTCACGAAGAACACAGTCAGAGACAATACTTGTTTCGTTGGTTATCATTCTAAATTATATTCCTGTGGTATGAATGAGATGTGCTGGAGGCCTCCGTGTGCGACTGTGCTGTGTGAGTGAGACGCAGCGTTCTGCAAAGCGAGTGCAGAGTTCCGATCCGTTGTTCCGTGCTCTCCGCAAGGGGAGTGGGCAGAGACGAACGAAGTGCTTGACAGACTGAAAAGAAGTGCTGTTTTGTCCAAGTTTGAGTGGTGGTGCCTACTATATGGGCCCGGTGTATCTTGTGTATCTTGTGTATCTTGTGTATCCTATTTTTGCTCTTAAATGTTTTGACTGTGACAAGAAAAAGGCAGGAGCATGATATGACATGCTTCCTGCAACATATGAGGCCCGCACAGGCCGAGACCTGGACTCGCTGAGACCTGAACAGGCCAAGAGACCGGAGCGGCACCGAGAGACTGGAGCGGCGCTGGGAGACCCGAGACACTACGGAGGGAACTACCGCTGGACGGAGAGAGCCCTGAGAGACGCTGCAGAGACACGGACGGCTCTGAGAGACACAGAATAGACCGGACAGAAGCTGCAAAACGCGGGGAAATTGAAGTGATTGCGGAACATCCGAGATCGAGTTGCTACAGGAGACCAGAGGCGTCAGTGGACACCGGTAGCCGACCCTCGCCGTGTGGCGAGTCGGCACAGAGCAGAGGAGCGGCCATCAGGACCCTGCAGCCTGTCTGACGGAACCATGGAGGCAGCGGCAGCAGCGGCTGTGCTGCTTCACTCTAGCCTTCTTTTTATAAAAGGTTTATCTTGCAATGCAAAAAAGACTGTTAGTCCCCAGATCGGTGTTATAACTATTACTAATGACGACTTAGCGCTATTGCAGGGCACGAGTGCAGAGACGCAGACTACACTGCCAAATGACCACAAGCAGGTTCTTTCACTAGCCTAAGGTTGCATCTGGCACTGCCTGCAGACGTATAGCAGACGTTACACTCTCTTTCCTAACTAGTAATCATGTGTCTCACCCATCTGTGGTGAATGGCCAGTGGCAAAAAGAAAAGGGGGGAGACAAAGGCAGAAACGGTACGAGGAGGATGCCACTGACACTAACAGCATGGGTAATAGGAGTAGTATAAGTGACACAGGTGCGGAGCGGTGGCCGGCGCTGCTGCTCTGTGGGGCTCTCTGCCTGCTGCTCGCCCTCGCCTGCCTGTGCACTGCCGCCGACGGTGTTAGAGTAAAATGTGAAGACTGCTCAGATGGCAGTTATGAGAGTGCTTATGTGAAGAAGATGTGTGCTGAATCTGACTTTGTGTGCAACAGTGGTCAGTGTGTGCCAAACAGATGGCAGTGTGATGGGGATCCGGATTGTGAAGATCGGTCTGACGAAAGTGCTGAGCTGTGTCATATGAGAACAGTGTCATGGAAATGTGATGGTGAAATAGACTGTGACAGTGGAGAAGATGAAGAGAATTGTGGCAATGTGACTTGTAGTGCATCAGAGTTCACATGCAGTAGTGGACAATGTATTTCCAAAAGCTTTGCCTGCAAATGTCAGGGTGACTGCTCCGACCACTCGGATGAATCTTTGGAACACTGTGGCCGCCTGCCTGCACCTCCAGTGACGTGTTCTACGAGTGAGGTGCAGTGCGGCTCAGGTGAATGTATCTACAAGAAGAGGTGATGTGAAAGAGATCCGTATTGCAAGGATGGAAGTGATGAAATTAATTGCCCTTCCTGGACCAGTTCAGATGTGAAGATGGGAACTGTGTCCATGGGAGTAGGCAGTGCAGCGGTGTGAGAGACTGTCTAGAAGGCACTGATGAAGCAAACTGTAACAATTCAGTGCTCTGGACCTGGCAAATTCAAGTGTAGAAGTGGCGAATGCATAGATATCAATAAAGTGTGTAACCAGCAGAGGACTGCAAGGACTGGGGTGATGAGCCCCTGAAGGAATGCAACATAAACGACTGGTACTGTCCAGCTGAGTTTGAGTTTGTAAACAAGAGAAACTGTGGAGATATTGATGAATACCAAAACCCTGGTATCTGTAGTCAAATCTGTATCAACGTGAAAGGTGGCCACAAATGTGAATGTAGCCGTGGCTATCAGATGAGTCGTGCTACAGGAACCTGGAAAGGGCCTTGTCAGAAGATAAAAAAGAAAGTGTTTCAACAAGCAGCTACGAGAGGAAAGAATCACTGAACCCCCAATGAGAGGGACTGTACCTTGTTTTACTGGCTACTGAAACAAGAGCACTGAATTGTTACAGTTTGCTTCATCAGTGCCTTCCAGACAGTCTCTCACACCGCTGCACTGCCTACTCCCATGGACACAGTTCCCATCTTCACATCTCAACTGGTCCAGGAAGGGCAATTAATTTCATCACTTCCATCCTTGCAATACGGATCTCTTTCACATCACCTCTTCTTGTAGATACATTCACCTGAGCCGCACTGCACCTCACTCGTAGAACACGTCACTGGAGGTGCAGGCAGGCGGCCACAGTGTTCCAAAGATTCATCCGAGTGGTCGGAGCAGTCACCCTGACCTTTGCAGGCAAAGCTTTTGGAAATACATTGTCCACTACTGCATGTGAACTCTGATGCACTACAAGTCACATTGCCACAATTCTCTTCATCTTCTCCACTGTCACAGTCTATTTCACCATCACATTTCCATGACACTGTTCTCATATGACACAGCTCAGCACTTTCGTCAGACCGATCTTCACAATCCGGATCCCCATCACACTGCCATCTGTTTGGCACACACTGACCACTGTTGCACACAAAGTCAGATTCAGCACACATCTTCTTCACATAAGCACTCTCATAACTGCCATCTGAGCAGTCTTCACATTTTACTCTAACACCGTCGGCGGCAGTGCACAGGCAGGCGAGGGCGAGCAGCAGGCAGAGAGCCCCACAGAGCAGCAGCGCCGGCCACCGCTCCGCACCTGTGTCACTTATACTACTCCTATTACCCATGCTGTTAGTGTCAGTGGCATCCTCCTTGTACCGTTTCTGCCTTTGTCTCCCCCCTTTTCTTTTTGCCACTGGCCATTCACCACAGATGGGTGAGACACATGATTACTAGTTAGGAAAGAGAGTGTAACGTCTGCTATACGTCTGCAGGCAGTGCCAGATGCAACCTTAGGCTAGTGAAAGAACCTGCTTGTGGTCATTTGGCAGTGTAGTCTGCGTCTCTGCACTCGTGCCCTGCAATAGCGCTAAGTCGTCATTAGTAATAGTTATAACACCGATCTGGGGACTAACAGTCTTTTTTGCATTGCAAGATAAACCTTTTATAAAAAGAAGGCTAGAGTGAAGCAGCACAGCCGCTGCTGCCGCTGCCTCCATGGTTCCGTCAGACAGGCTGCAGGGTCCTGATGGCCGCTCCTCTGCTCTGTGCCGACTCGCCACACGGCGAGGGTCGGCTACCGGTGTCCACTGACGCCTCTGGTCTCCTGTAGCAACTCGATCTCGGATGTTCCGCAATCACTTCAATTTCCCCGCGTTTTGCAGCTTCTGTCCGGTCTATTCTGTGTCTCTCAGAGCCGTCCGTGTCTCTGCAGCGTCTCTCAGGGCTCTCTCCGTCCAGCGGTAGTTCCCTCCGTAGTGTCTCGGGTCTCCCAGCGCCGCTCCAGTCTGTCGGTGCCGCTCCGGTCTCTTGGCCTGTTCAGGTCTCAGCGAGTCCAGGTCTCGGCCTGTGCGGGCCTCATATGTTGCAGGAAGCATGTCATATCATGCTCCTGCCTTTTTCTTGTCACAGTCAAAACATTTAAGAGCAAAAATAGGATACACAAGATACACAAGATACACAAGATACACCGGGCCCATATAGTAGGCACCACCACTCAAACTTGGACAAAACAGCACTTCTTTTCAGTCTGTCAAGCACTTCGTTCGTCTCTGCCCACTCCCCTTGCGGAGAGCACGGAACAACGGATCGGAACTCTGCACTCGCTTTGCAGAACGCTGCGTCTCACTCACACAGCACAGTCGCACACGGAGGCCTCCAGCACATCTCATTCATACCACAGGAATATAATTTAGAATGATAACCAACGAAACAAGTATTGTCTCTGACTGTGTTCTTCGTGAAGTGACTTGTAACACTTTGTTGCAAAGCCTTACACTTACACAAACACTTTCGACACAAAATACTTAGAATATGCAAACATTACAATATACAAAATGTCATATTGATAACTTCTTGGTGCAGGTGCTAACGGAGCCAACTAGGAAAGGTGCCCTCCTAGACCTGTTGCTAGAAAACAGAGAGGGTCTGGTGGGAGATGTGGTGATTGGTGGCCGCCTCGGTCATAGCGACCATGAAGTGGTTGAGTTCAAAATTTATGGTGACAGAAGGAAAAGTGCCACCAAAACCACATCCCTAGATATGGGGAAAGCGGACTTCAGGCTGCTCAGGGAACTAGTCAGCAAGGTCCCCCGGGAAACTGCTCTTGAAGGCCTCGATGTCCACCAGTGCTGGTCACTCTTTAAGCGATGCCTCCTAGAAACACAAGATCAGGCAATTCCTAAATATCGCAAGTCAGGCAGGCGGGGCAGGAGGCCGGCGTGTCTGACCAGGAACGTTCTAATGGAAATTAGGCGGAAACAGAGATTGTTTCGCTACTGGAAGGAGGGCCAGGCGTCATGGAAAGAATAGAGGGATGCTGTTCGTGTTTGTAGGGAGAAAGTTCGAGTGGCCAAAGCACAGCTGAAGTTGAAGCTGGCTGTGTCTGTGAGAGAAAATAAAAAGGGTTTTTTTAGATATGTAAATGGAAAAAGGAGAACTAAAAAATACATAGGGCCGCTCCTTGATAGGGAAGGTCTCCTCACAGACGATGACATAGGCAAAGCAGAGACGCTTAACGCCTTCATTGCCTCTGTCTTCAATGCCGATGATGGGCTTCGGGACCCAGGGTGCCCTGAGCTGGAGGGCCGGGACGGTGGGGATGACTGGGACTCCCAACTGACCCTGAACGTGTGCGGGATTTGCTACTCCACCTGGATCCCTACAAGTCCATGGGTCCGGATGGGATTCATCCCCGGGTGCTGAAAGAGCTGGCGGACGTCATTGCGGAACCTCTTTCAATTATTTTTAAACGATCCTGGGAATTTGGAGAGGTCCCGGTAGACTGGAAGCTGGCAAATGCTGTGCCGATTTTCAAGAAGGGTCAGAAAGAAGACCCTAGCAATTACAGGCCTGTCAGTCTCACGTCAGTGCCTGGTAAAATCATGGAGAAGTTGGTTCTCGAACTTATTGAGGCGCACCTGGGGGACAAAGCAGTCAGTGGTCCCAGCCATCATGGGTTTGTGAAGGGTAGGTCCTGCCTAACTAACCTGATTTCCTTTTATGATAAGGTCACCCATATGGTGGACCAAGGGAAACCAGCTGATGTGATTTTTTTGGACTTCAGCAAGGCTTTTGACACGGTTTCTCATAGGATCTTACTGGAGAAAATGTCCACCATACAGCTAAATAAAAACATCATACGATGGGTGAGCAATTGGCTAACGGGCAGGGCCCAAAGGGTTATGGTAAATGGGGCTGCGTCAGGCTGGCGGGCGGTCACCAGTGGGGTCCCTCAAGGCTCCATTTTAGGGCCGGTACTTTTCAATATTTTTATAAACGATCTGGATGTAGGAATAGAGGGTATTTTGAGCAAGTTTGCTGATGACACCAAACTTGGAGGAGTTGTGGACTCGAATGAGGGCGTAAAGGCCTTACAGAGGGATATGGACAGGTTGGAGAGCTGGGCGATCACCAACTGCATGAGGTTCAATAAGAGCAAGTGCCGGGTCCTGCACCTGGGACGGGGAAACCCTGGCTGCATGTACAGACTGGGCGATGAGACGCTGGAGAGCAGCCTAGAAGAGAGGGATCTGGGGGTCGTGGTAGACAGCGAGTATGAGCCAGCAGTGTGCCCTGGCAGCCAGGAGGGCCAATCGTGTCCTGGGGTGCATCAAGCACGGCATCGCTAGTAGGTCAAAGGAGGTGATTGTCCCGCTCTACTCTGCGCTGGTGCGGCCTCACCTCGAGTACTGTGTGCAGTTCTGGGCACCACAGTATAAAAAGGACATGAAACTGTTGGAAAGTGTCCAGAGGAGGGCTGCGAAGATGGTGAAAGGCCTTGAGGGGAAGACGTATGAGGAATGGCTGAGGTCACTGGGCCTGTTCAGCCTGGAGAAGAGGAGGCTGAGGGGAGACCTCATCACAGTCTACAACTTCCTCGTAAGGGGGTGTCGAGAGGCAGGAGACCTTTTCTCCATCAACACTAGTGACAGGACCCGCGGGAACGGAGTTAAGCTGAGGCAGGGGAAATTTAGGCTGTAAGTCAGGAGGGGGTTCTTCATAGGGTGGTTGCACACTGGAACAGGCTCCCCAGGGAAGTGGTCACTGCATCGAGCCTGTCTGAATTTAAGAAGAGATTGGACTGTGAACTTAGGCAAATGGTCTGAACTTTTGGGTAGACCTGTGCGGTGTCAAGAGTTGGACTTGATGATCCTTAAGGGTCCCTTCCAACTCAGGATATTCTATGATTCTATGATTCAACACAAAATACATACATAAAAACACATACAATTATTAACACTCCAGTTAGTATCCGTCCAGCAGCCGAAAACGTACCATTTGTCTGCAGTTTCAGGAGATCTTTGCTCCTGCGGTGAACAGCTGAGAGTGCTGCCTTTAGGCTTGTCCCCTTTACTTGGCATCCTTAATTCATGCAGAGCCTCATTGCCAGAACATTAGTTCTTCCTTAGCTTGAGTTTCAGTTTCCCAGGAGCGCACTCAACCCTCCAAGTTTCAGTAGTTACTGGTCCTTTTATTCTGGATGCGTGGGTCCCTTTCTGCAGTTCTCACAGCTGTTTCAGTAGTCAGTAAAACAAGGTACAGTCCCTCTCATTGGGGGTTCAGTGATTCTTTCCTCTCGTAGCTGCTTGTTGAAACACTTTCTTTTTTATCTTCTGACAAGGCCCTTTCCAGGTTCCTGTAGCACGACTCATCTGATAGCCACGGCTACATTCACATTTGTGGCCACCTTTCACGTTGATACAGATTTGACTACAGATACCAGGGTTTTGGTATTCATCAATATCTCCACAGTTTCTCTTGTTTACAACCTCAAACTCAGCTGGACAGTCACAGTCGTTTATGTTGCATTCCTTCAGGGGCTCATCACCCCAGTCCTTGCAGTCCTCTGCTGGTTACACACTTTATTGATATCTATGCATTCGCCACTTCTACACTTGAATTTGCCAGGTCCAGAGCACTGAATTGTTACAGTTTGCTTCATCAGTGCCTTCTAGACAGTCTCTCACACCGCTGCACTGCCTACTCCCATGGACACAGTTCCCATCTTCACATCTGAACTGGTCCAGGAAGGGCAATTAATTTCATCACTTCCATCCTTGCAATACGGATCTCTTTCACATCACCTCTTCTTGTAGATACATTCACCTGAGCCGCACTGCACCTCACTCGTAGAACACGTCACTGGAGGTGCAGGCAGGCGGCCACAGTGTTCCAAAGATTCATCCGAGTGGTCGGAGCAGTCACCCTGACATTTGCAGGCAAAGCTTTTGGAAATACATTGTCCACTACTGCATGTGAACTCTGATGCACTACAAGTCGTATTGCCACAATTCTCTTCATCTTCTCCACTGTCACAGTCTATTTCACCATCACATTTCCATGACACTGTTCTCATATGACACAGCTCAGCACTTTCGTCAGACCGATCTTCACAATCCGGATCCCCATCACACTGCCATCTGTTTGGCACACACTGACCACTGTTGCACACAAAGTCAGATTCAGCACACATCTTCTTCACATAAGCACTCTCATAACTGCCATCTGAGCAGTCTTCACATTTTACTCTAACACCGTCGGCGGCAGTGCACAGGCAGGCGAGGGCGAGCAGCAGGCAGAGAGCCCCACAGAGCAGCAGCGCCGGCCACCGCTCCGCACCTGTGTCACTTATACTACTCCTATTACCCATGCTGTTAGTGTCAGTGGCATCCTCCTTGTACCGTTTCTGCCTTTGTCTCCCCCCTTTTCTTTTTGCCACTGGCCATTCACCACAGATGGGTGAGACACATGATTACTAGTTAGGAAAGAGAGTGTAACGTCTGCTATACGTCTGCAGGCAGTGCCAGATGCAACCTTAGGCTAGTGAAAGAACCTGCTTGTGGTCATTTGGCAGTGTAGTCTGCGTCTCTGCACTCGTGCCCTGCAATAGCGCTAAGTCGTCATTAGTAATAGTTATAACACCGATCTGGGGACTAACAGTCTTTTTTGCATTGCAAGATAAACCTTTTATAAAAAGAAGGCTAGAGTGAAGCAGCACAGCCGCTGCTGCCGCTGCCTCCATGGTTCCGTCAGACAGGCTGCAGGGTCCTGATGGCCGCTCCTCTGCTCTGTGCCGACTCGCCACACGGCGAGGGTCGGCTACCGGTGTCCACTGACGCCTCTGGTCTCCTGTAGCAACTCGATCTCGGATGTTCCGCAATCACTTCAATTTCCCCGCGTTTTGCAGCTTCTGTCCGGTCTATTCTGTGTCTCTCAGAGCCGTCCGTGTCTCTGCAGCGTCTCTCAGGGCTCTCTCCGTCCAGCGGTAGTTCCCTCCGTAGTGTCTCGGGTCTCCCAGCGCCGCTCCAGTCTCTCGGTGCCGCTCCGGTCTCTTGGCCTGTTCAGGTCTCAGCGAGTCCAGGTCTCGGCCTGTGCGGGCCTCATATGTTGCAGGAAGCATGTCATATCATGCTCCTGCCTTTTTCTTGTCACAGTCAAAACATTTAAGAGCAAAAATAGGATACACAAGATACACAAGATACACAAGATACACCGGGCCCATATAGTAGGCACCACCACTCAAACTTGGACAAAACAGCACTTCTTTTCAGTCTGTCAAGCACTTCGTTCGTCTCTGCCCACTCCCCTTGCGGAGAGCACGGAACAACGGATCGGAACTCTGCACTCGCTTTGCAGAACGCTGCGTCTCACTCACACAGCACAGTCGCACACGGAGGCCTCCAGCACATCTCATTCATACCACAGGAATATAATTTAGAATGATAACCAACGAAACAAGTATTGTCTCTGACTGTGTTCTTCGTGAAGTGACTTGTAACACTTTGTTGCAAAGCCTTACACTTACACAAACACTTTCGACACAAAATACTTAGAATATGCAAACATTACAATATACAAAATGTCATATTGATAACTTCTTGGTGCAGGTGCTAACGGAGCCAACTAGGAAAGGTGCCCTCCTAGACCTGTTGCTAGAAAACAGAGAGGGTCTGGTGGGAGATGTGGTGATTGGTGGCCGCCTCGGTCATAGCGACCATGAAGTGGTTGAGTTCAAAATTTATGGTGACAGAAGGAAAAGTGCCACCAAAACCACATCCCTAGATATGGGGAAAGCGGACTTCAGGCTGCTCAGGGAACTAGTCAGCAAGGTCCCCCGGGAAACTGCTCTTGAAGGCCTCGATGTCCACCAGTGCTGGTCACTCTTTAAGCGATGCCTCCTAGAAACACAAGATCAGGCAATTCCTAAATATCGCAAGTCAGGCAGGCGGGGCAGGAGGCCGGCGTGTCTGACCAGGAACGTTCTAATGGAAATTAGGCGGAAACAGAGATTGTTTCGCTACTGGAAGGAGGGCCAGGCGTCATGGAAAGAATAGAGGGATGCTGTTCGTGTTTGTAGGGAGAAAGTTCGAGTGGCCAAAGCACAGCTGAAGTTGAAGCTGGCTGTGTCTGTGAGAGAAAATAAAAAGGGTTTTTTTAGATATGTAAATGGAAAAAGGAGAACTAAAAAATACATAGGGCCGCTCCTTGATAGGGAAGGTCTCCTCACAGACGATGACATAGGCAAAGCAGAGACGCTTAACGCCTTCATTGCCTCTGTCTTCAATGCCGATGATGGGCTTCGGGACCCAGGGTGCCCTGAGCTGGAGGGCCGGGACGGTGGGGATGACTGGGACTCCCAACTGACCCTGAACGTGTGCGGGATTTGCTACTCCACCTGGATCCCTACAAGTCCATGGGTCCGGATGGGATTCATCCCCGGGTGCTGAAAGAGCTGGCGGACGTCATTGCGGAACCTCTTTCAATTATTTTTAAACGATCCTGGGAATTTGGAGAGGTCCCGGTAGACTGGAAGCTGGCAAATGCTGTGCCGATTTTCAAGAAGGGTCAGAAAGAAGACCCTAGCAATTACAGGCCTGTCAGTCTCACGTCAGTGCCTGGTAAAATCATGGAGAAGTTGGTTCTCGAACTTATTGAGGCGCACCTGGGGGACAAAGCAGTCAGTGGTCCCAGCCATCATGGGTTTGTGAAGGGTAGGTCCTGCCTAACTAACCTGATTTCCTTTTATGATAAGGTCACCCATATGGTGGACCAAGGGAAACCAGCTGATGTGATTTTTTTGGACTTCAGCAAGGCTTTTGACACGGTTTCTCATAGGATCTTACTGGAGAAAATGTCCACCATACAGCTAAATAAAAACATCATACGATGGGTGAGCAATTGGCTAACGGGCAGGGCCCAAAGGGTTATGGTAAATGGGGCTGCGTCAGGCTGGCGGGCGGTCACCAGTGGGGTCCCTCAAGGCTCCATTTTAGGGCCGGTACTTTTCAATATTTTTATAAACGATCTGGATGTAGGAATAGAGGGTATTTTGAGCAAGTTTGCTGATGACACCAAACTTGGAGGAGTTGTGGACTCGAATGAGGGCGTAAAGGCCTTACAGAGGGATATGGACAGGTTGGAGAGCTGGGCGATCACCAACTGCATGAGGTTCAATAAGAGCAAGTGCCGGGTCCTGCACCTGGGACGGGGAAACCCTGGCTGCATGTACAGACTGGGCGATGAGACGCTGGAGAGCAGCCTAGAAGAGAGGGATCTGGGGGTCGTGGTAGACAGCGAGTATGAGCCAGCAGTGTGCCCTGGCAGCCAGGAGGGCCAATCGTGTCCTGGGGTGCATCAAGCACGGCATCGCTAGTAGGTCAAAGGAGGTGATTGTCCCGCTCTACTCTGCGCTGGTGCGGCCTCACCTCGAGTACTGTGTGCAGTTCTGGGCACCACAGTATAAAAAGGACATGAAACTGTTGGAAAGTGTCCAGAGGAGGGCTGCGAAGATGGTGAAAGGCCTTGAGGGGAAGACGTATGAGGAATGGCTGAGGTCACTGGGCCTGTTCAGCCTGGAGAAGAGGAGGCTGAGGGGAGACCTCATCACAGTCTACAACTTCCTCGTAAGGGGGTGTCGAGAGGCAGGAGACCTTTTCTCCATCAACACTAGTGACAGGACCCGCGGGAACGGAGTTAAGCTGAGGCAGGGGAAATTTAGGCTGTAAGTCAGGAGGGGGTTCTTCATAGGGTGGTTGCACACTGGAACAGGCTCCCCAGGGAAGTGGTCACTGCATCGAGCCTGTCTGAATTTAAGAAGAGATTGGACTGTGAACTTAGGCAAATGGTCTGAACTTTTGGGTAGACCTGTGCGGTGTCAAGAGTTGGACTTGATGATCCTTAAGGGTCCCTTCCAACTCAGGATATTCTATGATTCTATGATTCAACACAAAATACATACATAAAAACACATACAATTATTAACACTCCAGTTAGTATCCGTCCAGCAGCCGAAAACGTACCATTTGTCTGCAGTTTCAGGAGATCTTTGCTCCTGCGGTGAACAGCTGAGAGTGCTGCCTTTAGGCTTGTCCCCTTTACTTGGCATCCTTAATTCATGCAGAGCCTCATTGCCAGAACATTAGTTCTTCCTTAGCTTGAGTTTCAGTTTCCCAGGAGCGCACTCAACCCTCCAAGTTTCAGTAGTTACTGGTCCTTTTATTCTGGATGCGTGGGTCCCTTTCTGCAGTTCTCACAGCTGTTTCAGTAGTCAGTAAAACAAGGTACAGTCCCTCTCATTGGGGGTTCAGTGATTCTTTCCTCTCGTAGCTGCTTGTTGAAACACTTTCTTTTTTATCTTCTGACAAGGCCCTTTCCAGGTTCCTGTAGCACGACTCATCTGATAGCCACGGCTACATTCACATTTGTGGCCACCTTTCACGTTGATACAGATTTGACTACAGATACCAGGGTTTTGGTATTCATCAATATCTCCACAGTTTCTCTTGTTTACAACCTCAAACTCAGCTGGACAGTCACAGTCGTTTATGTTGCATTCCTTCAGGGGCTCATCACCCCAGTCCTTGCAGTCCTCTGCTGGTTACACACTTTATTGATATCTATGCATTCGCCACTTCTACACTTGAATTTGCCAGGTCCAGAGCACTGAATTGTTACAGTTTGCTTCATCAGTGCCTTCTAGACAGTCTCTCACACCGCTGCACTGCCTACTCCCATGGACACAGTTCCCATCTTCACATCTGAACTGGTCCAGGAAGGGCAATTAATTTCATCACTTCCATCCTTGCAATACGGATCTCTTTCACATCACCTCTTCTTGTAGATACATTCACCTGAGCCGCACTGCACCTCACTCGTAGAACACGTCACTGGAGGTGCAGGCAGGCGGCCACAGTGTTCCAAAGATTCATCCGAGTGGTCGGAGCAGTCACCCTGACATTTGCAGGCAAAGCTTTTGGAAATACATTGTCCACTACTGCATGTGAACTCTGATGCACTACAAGTCGTATTGCCACAATTCTCTTCATCTTCTCCACTGTCACAGTCTATTTCACCATCACATTTCCATGACACTGTTCTCATATGACACAGCTCAGCACTTTCGTCAGACCGATCTTCACAATCCGGATCCCCATCACACTGCCATCTGTTTGGCACACACTGACCACTGTTGCACACAAAGTCAGATTCAGCACACATCTTCTTCACATAAGCACTCTCATAACTGCCATCTGAGCAGTCTTCACATTTTACTCTAACACCGTCGGCGGCAGTGCACAGGCAGGCGAGGGCGAGCAGCAGGCAGAGAGCCCCACAGAGCAGCAGCGCCGGCCACCGCTCCGCACCTGTGTCACTTATACTACTCCTATTACCCATGCTGTTAGTGTCAGTGGCATCCTCCTTGTACCGTTTCTGCCTTTGTCTCCCCCCTTTTCTTTTTGCCACTGGCCATTCACCACAGATGGGTGAGACACATGATTACTAGTTAGGAAAGAGAGTGTAACGTCTGCTATACGTCTGCAGGCAGTGCCAGATGCAACCTTAGGCTAGTGAAAGAACCTGCTTGTGGTCATTTGGCAGTGTAGTCTGCGTCTCTGCACTCGTGCCCTGCAATAGCGCTAAGTCGTCATTAGTAATAGTTATAACACCGATCTGGGGACTAACAGTCTTTTTTGCATTGCAAGATAAACCTTTTATAAAAAGAAGGCTAGAGTGAAGCAGCACAGCCGCTGCTGCCGCTGCCTCCATGGTTCCGTCAGACAGGCTGCAGGGTCCTGATGGCCGCTCCTCTGCTCTGTGCCGACTCGCCACACGGCGAGGGTCGGCTACCGGTGTCCACTGACGCCTCTGGTCTCCTGTAGCAACTCGATCTCGGATGTTCCGCAATCACTTCAATTTCCCCGCGTTTTGCAGCTTCTGTCCGGTCTATTCTGTGTCTCTCAGAGCCGTCCGTGTCTCTGCAGCGTCTCTCAGGGCTCTCTCCGTCCAGCGGTAGTTCCCTCCGTAGTGTCTCGGGTCTCCCAGCGCCGCTCCAGTCTCTCGGTGCCGCTCCGGTCTCTTGGCCTGTTCAGGTCTCAGCGAGTCCAGGTCTCGGCCTGTGCGGGCCTCATATGTTGCAGGAAGCATGTCATATCATGCTCCTGCCTTTTTCTTGTCACAGTCAAAACATTTAAGAGCAAAAATAGGATACACAAGATACACAAGATACACAAGATACACCGGGCCCATATAGTAGGCACCACCACTCAAACTTGGACAAAACAGCACTTCTTTTCAGTCTGTCAAGCACTTCGTTCGTCTCTGCCCACTCCCCTTGCGGAGAGCACGGAACAACGGATCGGAACTCTGCACTCGCTTTGCAGAACGCTGCGTCTCACTCACACAGCACAGTCGCACACGGAGGCCTCCAGCACATCTCATTCATACCACAGGAATATAATTTAGAATGATAACCAACGAAACAAGTATTGTCTCTGACTGTGTTCTTCGTGAAGTGACTTGTAACACTTTGTTGCAAAGCCTTACACTTACACAAACACTTTCGACACAAAATACTTACAACATGCAAATATTACAGCATACAAAATGTCAACACAAAATACATACATAAAAACACATACAATTATTAACACTCCAGTTAGTATCCCTCCAGCAGCCGAAAACGTACCGTTTGTCTGCAGTTTCAGGAGATCTTTTCTCCTGCGGTGAGCAGCTGAGAGTGGAGTCCCCTCCGAGCAAAAACTCTCAGGGTGCACCTAGGGGCGTCCGCGCGGCAGCCGATCCCGCAGCCGAGCAGAGTGTCTCCTGCCTGGCTCACCAAAATGACTCACAGAAAGCTGACTCCACGATAAGTAAGATTGTAAAGTAGGTATGTTTAGTCAGTTCCATGCAGCACGGGGCGGGTAGTCCCACCAAGGTCATGCACGCCTTAAGTGGCAAATTGCTTTAGTAAAGCGTTACATATACATGAACATTCCTATACGTATACATATTCCTAGCCTGTCCCTTTGTGAACAGATCTCCTTATCTCGGACCCCTTGATTAAAGTCCGAACCGTGAGGTTGTTTTTGATCTGGTTCTCGGGGTCGCAGGATAACAGGATAGGAGAGGCTACTGTTATCTGGTGATATAAGTGCATCACAGGCACAAATGTAGCACATATTCGTTCTTAATCAATTGCTCTCTAATTTCTAATTCCAATGTTTCAGCTTGCTCTTTTCTGGATCCACGGGTATTCTACTATTAATGTTCAAAGCCTGACAGACCCCGTCCTCCGTGGATCAAAATACATAGGGTCTTAAGGGTTCCTTTGGTCATTCTATCTTATAGTAATGGATCATTTTCAATTTACTCTTTAATTTTCTGGGGCCCCTATACCATATATATATATACCATATATCTGGTAAGTTGCTTCCTTTCTGGTCCTTGGTCTTCGATTTTATCTGACCCATCCGGGAATTTAACTAGTGGCAATTCCCACAGCCCTTCGTTGCCCACAGGGAGAGTGACTTGCAGGGGGTTTAGGACCTATTAATCATCCACGAATCACTCCATTCACCGGCCCAGCGCCCCCAACAGGAGCTTTGGACCAGTGAGAAAACAAAAAGACCTGTTTTTGTTTTTTCATTTCTTCACGTCTAGTTCTTGCTTGGTGTGTTTTTGACGTGTTTTGGGGTCTCCGTTGGGTTTCGTTGGGTTTTCCGTGGTCATCATGGTGGAAAAGGGTAAATTGCGGGTTTTGGAGAACTTCAGGTAGGTTTAGGGTGGTTTTGGGGTGGATCTATGGTTTTGGGGGATTTTCTTCCAGTTTTGGTGATGATCCTTTTCTTGTTTGGGGTGTTTTTGACGTGTTTTGGTGTCTCCATTAGGTTTTGTTGGGTTCTTGTTTGTCATTATGTTAAATAGGAGTGGATTGTGGGTTTTGGAGAACATCAGGTAGTTTTCGGGTGGTTTTGGGGTGGATCTATGGTTTTGGCGGATTTTCTTCCAGTTTTGGTGATGATCCTTTTCTTGTTTGGGGTGTTTTTGACGTGTTTTGGTGTCTCCATTAGGTTTTGTTGGGTTCTTGTTTGTCATTATGTTAAATAGGAGTGGATTGTGGGTTTTGGAGAAGATCAGGTAGGTTTAGGGTGGTTTTGGGGTGGATCTATGGTTTTGGGGGATTTTCTTCCAGTTTTGGGGGTGATGCCGTTCTTGTTTGGGGTGTTTTTGACGTTTTTTGGGGTTTCCGTTGGGTTTTGTTGGGTTCTCGTTGGTTATCATGGTGGAAAAGGGTAAATTGTGGGTTTTGGAGAACATCAGGTAGGTTTAGGGTGGTTTTGGGGTGGATCTATGGTTTTGGCGGATTTTCTTCCAGTTTTGGGGGTGATGCCGATATTTTTTGGGGTGTTTTTTACGTGTTTTGGGGTCTCCATTAGGTTTTGTTGGGTTCTTGTTTGTCATTATGTTAAATAGGAGTGGATTGTGGGTTTTGGAGAACATCAGGTAGTTTTAGGGTGGTTTTGGGGTGGATCTATGGTTTTGGCGGATTTTCTTCCAGTTTTGGGGGTGATGCCGTTCTTGTTTGGGGTGTTTTTGACGTTTTTTGGGGTCTCTGTTGGGTTCTGTTTGGTTCTCGTTGGTCATCGTGTTGGAAAAGGGTAAATTGTGGGTTTTCGAGAAGATCAGGTAGGTTTAGGGTGGTTTTGGGGTGGATCTATGGTTTTGGCGGATTTTCTTCCAGTTTTGGTGGTGATGCCGTTCTTGTTTGGGGTGTTTTTGACGTTTTTTGGGGTCTCTGTTGGGTTCTGTTGGGTTCTCGTTGGTCATCGTGTTGGAAAAGGGTAAATTGTGGTTTTTGGAGAAGATCAGGTAGGTTTAGGGTGGTTTTGGGGTGGATCTATGGTTTTGGGGGATTTTCTTCCAGTTTTGGGGGTGATGCCATTCTTGTTTGGGGTATTTTTTAAGGTTTTTGTGATCTCTGTTTGGTTTTGTTGGGTTCTCGTTGGTCATCGTGTTGTAAAAGTGTAAATTGTGGTTTTTGGAGAACTTCAGGTAGGTTTAGGGGGAGTTTTTGCGTGGATTCGTGGTATTTGGGGTTTTCTTCTTTTTGGGGGAGTGATCCTCTCCTTTCTTCGGGTGATTTTGAAGTGTTTTGGGGTTTCCGTTGCGTTTCGTTGAATTCCTAATGTGTTTTATGGTGGTTTGGAGTGTGCTTTGGGATTAGGAGAACATCAGGTAGGTTTAGGGTGTCTTTGGGGTGGATCTATGGTATTTGGGGTTTTCTTCTATTTTTTGGCGTGATCCTGTTCTTTTTTGGGGTGTATTTTAAGTGTTTTGGGGTCTCCGTTGGGTTTTGTTTGGTTCTCGTTGGTCATCATGGTGGAAAAGGGTAAATTGTGGTTTTTGGAGAACGTCAGGTAGGTTTAGGGTGGTTTTGGGGTGGATCTATGGTTTTGGGGGATTTTCTTCCAGTTTTGGGGGTGATGCCGTTCTTGTTTGGGGTGTTTTTGACGTTTTTTGGGGTCTCCGTTGGGTTCTGTTGGGTTCTCGTTGGTCATCGTGTTGGAAAAGGGTAAATTGTGGTTTTTGGAGAACATCAGGTAGGTTTAGGGTGGTTTTGGGGTGGATCTATGGTTTTGGGGGATTTTCTTCCAGTTTTGGGGGTGATGCCGTTCTTGTTTGGGGTGTTTTTGACGTTTTTTGGGGTTTCCGTTGGGTTTTGTTGGGTTCTCGTTGGTTATCATGGTGGAAAAGGGTAAATTGTGGGTTTTGGAGAACATCAGGTAGGTTTAGGGTGGTTTTGGGGTGGATCTATGGTTTTGGCGGATTTTCTTCCAGTTTTGGGGGTGATGCCGATATTTTTTGGGGTGTTTTTTACGTGTTTTGGGGTCTCCATTAGGTTTTGTTGGGTTCTTGTTTGTCATTATGTTAAATAGGAGTGGATTGTGGGTTTTGGAGAACATCAGGTAGTTTTAGGGTGGTTTTGGGGTGGATCTATGGTTTTGGGGGATTTTCTTCCAGTTTTGGTGGTGATGCCGATATTTTTTGGGGTGTTTTTTACGTGTTTTGGGGTCTCCATTAGGTTTTGTTGGGTTCTTGTTTGTCATTATGTTAAATAGGAGTGGATTGTGGGTTTTGGAGAACATCAGGTAGTTTTAGGGTGGTTTTGGGGTGGATCTATGGTTTTGGGGGATTTTCTTCCAGTTTTGGTGGTGATCCTTTTCTTGTTTGGGGTGTTTTTGACGTGTTTTGGGGTCTCCATTAGGTTTTGTTGGGTTCTTGTTTGTCATTATGTTAAATAGGTGTGGATTGTGGGTTTTGGAGAACATCAGGTAGGTTTAGGGTGGTTTTGGGGTGGATCTATGGTATTTGGGGTTTTCTTCTATTTATTGGCGTGATCCTGTTCTTTTTTGGGGTGTATTTGAAGTGTTTTGGGGTCTCCGTTGGGTTTTGTTTGGTTCTCGTTGGTCATCATGGTGGAAAAGGGTAAATTGTGGGTTTTGGAGAACATCAGGTAGGTTTAGGGTGTCTTTGGGGTGGATCTATGGTTTTGGGGGATTTTCTTCCAGTTTTGGTGGTGATGCCGTTCTTGTTTGGGGTGTTTTTGACGTTTTTTGGGGTCTCTGTTGGGTTCTGTTGGGTTCTCGTTGGTCATCGTGTTGGAAAAGGGTAAATTGTGGGTTTTGGAGAACATCAGGTAGGTTTAGGGTGTCTTTGGGGTGGATCTATAGTTTTGGGGGATTTTCTTCCAGTTTTGGGGGTGATGCCATTCTTGTTTGGGGTGTTTTTGACGTGTTTTGGTGTCTCCATTAGGTTTTGTTGGGTTCTTGTTTGTCATTATGTTAAATAGGTGTGGATTGTGGGTTTTGGAGAACATCAGGTAGTTTTCGGGTGGTTTTGGGGTGGATCTATTGTTTTGGGGGATTTTCTTCCAGTTTTGGGGGTGATGCCATTCTTGTTTGGGGTATTTTTTAAGGTTTTTGTGGTCTCTGTTTGGTTCTGTTGGGTTCTCGTTGGTCATCGTGTTGGAAAAGGGTAAATTGTGGGTTTTGGAGAAGATCAGGTAGGTTTAGGGTGGTTTTGGGGTGGATCTATGGTTTTGGGGGATTTTCTTCCAGTTTTGGTGGTGATGCCGTTCTTGTTTGGGGTGTTTTTGACGTTTTTTGGGGTCTCTGTTGGGTTCTGTTGGGTTCTCGTTGGTCATCGTGTTGGAAAAGGGTAAATTGTGGTTTTTGGAGAAGATCAGGTAGGTTTAGGGTGGTTTTGGGGTGGATCTATGGTTTTGGGGGATTTTCTTCCAGTTTTGGGGGTGATGCCGTTCTTGTTTGGGGTGTTTTTGACGTTTTTTGGGGTCTCCGTTGGGTTTTGTTGGGTTCTCGTTGGTTATCATGGTGGAAAAGGGTAAATTGTGGTTTTTGGAGAAGATCAGGTAGGTTTAGGGTGGTTTTGGGGTGGATCTATGGTTTTGGGGGATTTTCTTCCAGTTTTGGTGGTGATGCCGTTCTTGTTTGGGGTGTTTTTGACGTTTTTTGGGGTCTCTGTTGGGTTCTGTTGGGTTCTCGTTGGTCATCGTGTTGGAAAAGGGTAAATTGTGGGTTTTGGACAACATCAGGTAAGTTTAGGGTGTCTTTGGGGTGGATCTATGGTTTTGGGGGATTTTCTTCCAGTTTTGGGGGTGATGCCGTTCTTGTTTGGGGTGTTTTTGACGTTTTTTGGGGTCTCCGTTGGGTTTTGTTGGGTTCTTGTTTGTCATTATGTTAAATAGGTGTGGATTGTGGGTTTTGGAGAAGATCAGGTAGGTTTAGGGTGGTTTTGGGGTGGATCTATGGTTTTGGGGGATTTTCTTCCAGTTTTGGTGGTGATGCCGTTCTTGTTTGGGGTGTTTTTGACGTTTTTTGGGGTCTCCGTTGGGTTTTGTTGGGTTCTCGTTGGTTATCATGGTGGAAAAGGGTAAATTGTGGTTTTTGGAGAACATCAGGTAGGTTTAGGGTGGTTTTGGGGTGGATCTATGGTTTTGGCGGATTTTCTTCCAGATTTGGGGGTGATGCCGATATTTTTTGTGGTGTTTTTGACGTGTTTTGGTGTCTCCATTAGGTTTTGTTGGGTTCTTGTTTGTCATTATGTTAAATAGGAGTGGATTGTGGGTTTTGGAGAACATCAGGTAGTTTTCGGGTGGTTTTGGGGTGGATCTATGGTTTTGGCGGATTTTCTTCCAGTTTTGGTGGTGATGCCGTTCTTGTTTGGGGTGTTTTTGACGTTTTTTGGGGTCTCCGTTGGGTTCTGTTGGGTTCTCGTTGGTCATCGTGTTGGAAAAGGGTAAATTGTGGGTTTTGGAGAAGATCAGGTAGGTTTAGGGTGGTTTTGGGGTGGATCTATGGTTTTGGGGGATTTTCTTCCAGTTTTGGGGGTGATGCCGTTCTTGTTTGGGGTGTTTTTGACGTTTTTTGGGGTCTCCGTTGGGTTTTGTTGGGTTCTCGTTGGTTATCATGGTGGAAAAGGGTAAATTGTGGGTTTTGGAGAACATCAGGTAGGTTTAGGGTGGTTTTGGGGTGGATCTATGGTTTTGGTGTATTTTCTTCCAGTTTTGGTGGTGATCCTTTTCTTGTTTGGGGTGTTTTTGACGTGTTTTGGTGTCTCCATTAGGTTTTGTTGGGTTCTTGTTTGTCATTATGTTAAATAGGTGTGGATTGTGGTTTTTGGAGAAGATCAGGTAGGTTTAGGGTGTCTTTGGGGTGGATCTATGGTTTTGGGGGATTTTCTTCCAGTTTTGGTGGTGATGCCGTTCTTGTTTGGGGTGTTTTTGACGTTTTTTGGGATCTCTGTTGGGTTCTGTTGGGTTCTCGTTGGTCATCGTGTTGGAAAAGGGTAAATTGTGGGTTTTGGACAACATCAGGTAAGTTTAGGGTGTCTTTGGGGTGGATCTATGGTTTTGGGGGATTTTCTTCCAGTTTTGGGGGTGATGCCGTTCTTGTTTGGGGTGTTTTTGACGTTTTTTGGGGTCTCCGTTGGGTTTTGTTGGGTTCTCGTTGGTTATCATGGTGGAAAAGGGTAAATTGTGGGTTTTGGAGATCATCAGGTAGTTTTAGGGTGGTTTTGGGGTGGATCTATGGTTTTGGCGGATTTTCTTCCAGTTTTGGGGGTGATGCCGATATTTTTTGGGGTGTTTTTGACGTGTTTTGGGGTCTCCATTAGGTTTTGTTGGGTTCTTGTTTGTCATTATGTTAAATAGGAGTGGATTGTGGGTTTTGGAGATCATCAGGTAGTTTTAGGGTGGTTTTGGGGTGGATCTATGGTTTTGGCGGATTTTCTTCCAGTTTTGGTGGTGATGCCGTTCTTGTTTGGGGTGTTTTTGACGTTTTTTGGGGTCTCTGTTGGGTTCTGTTGGGTTCTCGTTGGTCATCGTGTTGGAAAAGGGTAAATTGTGGTTTTTGGAGAAGATCAGGTAGGTTTAGGGTGTCTTTGGGGTGGATCTATGGTTTTGGGGGATTTTCTTCCAGTTTTGGGGGTGATGCCATTCTTGTTTGGGGTATTTTTTAAGGTTTTTGTGATCTCTGTTTGGTTTTGTTGGGTTCTCGTTGGTCATCGTGTTGTAAAAGTGTAAATTGTGGTTTTTGGAGAACTTCAGGTAGGTTTAGGGGGAGTTTTTGCGTGGATTCGTGGTATTTGGGGTTTTCTTCTTTTTGGGGGAGTGATCCTCTCCTTTCTTCGGGTGATTTTGAAGTGTTTTGGGGTTTCCGTTGCGTTTCGTTGAATTCCTAATGTGTTTTATGGTGGTTTGGAGTGTGCTTTGGGATTAGGAGAACATCAGGTAGGTTTAGGGTGTCTTTGGGGTGGATCTATGGTATTTGGGGTTTTCTTCTATTTTTTGGCGTGATCCTGTTCTTTTATGGGGTGTATTTGAAGTGTTTTGGGGTCTCCGTTGGGTTTTGTTTGGTTCTCGTTGGTCATCATGGTGGAAAAGGGTAAATTGTGGTTTTTGGAGAACGTCAGGTAGGTTTAGGGTGGTTTTGGGGTGGATCTATGGTTTTGGGAGATTTTCTTCCAGTTTTGGGGGTGATGCCGTTCTTGTTTGGGGTGTTTTTGACGTTTTTTGGGGTCTCCGTTGGGTTCTGTTGGGTTCTCGTTGGTCATCGTGTTGGAAAAGGGTAAATTGTGGTTTTTGGAGAAGATCAGGTAGGTTTAGGGTGTCTTTGGGGTGGATCTATGGTTTTGGGGGATTTTCTTCCAGTTTTGGGGGTGATGCCGTTCTTGTTTGGGGTGTTTTTGACGTTTTTTGGGGTCTCCGTTGGGTTTTGTTGGGTTCTCGTTGGTTATCATGGTGGAAAAGGGTAAATTGTGGGTTTTCGAGAAGATCAGGTAGGTTTAGAGTGGTTTTGGGGTGGATCTATAGTTTTGGCGTATTTTCTTCCAGTTTTGGGGGTGATGCCGTTCTTGTTTGGGGTGTTTTTGACGTGTTTTGGGGTCTCCATTAGGTTTTGTTGGGTTCTTGTTTGTCATTATGTTAAATAGGAGTGGATTGTGGGTTTTGGAGAAGATCAGGTAGTTTTCGGGTGGTTTTGGGGTGGATCTATGGTTTTGGCGGATTTTCTTCCAGTTTTGGTGATGATCCTTTTCTTGTTTGGGGTGTTTTTGACGTGTTTTGGTGTCTCCATTAGGTTTTGTTGGGTTCTTGTTTGTCATTATGTTAAATAGGAGTGGATTGTGGGTTTTGGAGAAGATCAGGTAGGTTTAGGGTGGTTTTGGGGTGGATCTATGGTTTTGGGGGATTTTCTTCCAGTTTTGGGGGTGATGCCGTTCTTGTTTGGGGTGTTTTTGACGTTTTTTGGTGTCTCCATTAGGTTTTGTTGGGTTCTCGTTGGTTATCATGGTGGAAAAGGGTAAATTGTGGGTTTTGGAGAACATCAGGTAGGTTTAGGGTGGTTTTGGGGTGGATCTATGGTTTTGGCGGATTTTCTTCCAGTTTTGGGGGTGATGCCGATATTTTTTGGGGTGTTTTTTACGTGTTTTGGGGTCTCCATTAGGTTTTGTTGGGTTCTTGTTTGTCATTATGTTAAATAGGAGTGGATTGTGGGTTTTGGAGAACATCAGGTAGTTTTAGGGTGGTTTTGGGGTGGATCTATGGTTTTGGCGGATTTTCTTCCAGTTTTGGGGGTGATGCCGTTCTTGTTTGGGGTGTTTTTGACGTTTTTTGGGGTCTCTGTTGGGTTCTGTTTGGTTCTCGTTGGTCATCGTGTTGGAAAAGGGTAAATTGTGGGTTTTCGAGAAGATCAGGTAGGTTTAGGGTGGTTTTGGGGTGGATCTATGGTTTTGGCGGATTTTCTTCCAGTTTTGGTGGTGATGCCGTTCTTGTTTGGGGTGTTTTTGACGTTTTTTGGGGTCTCTGTTGGGTTCTGTTGGGTTCTCGTTGGTCATCGTGTTGGAAAAGGGTAAATTGTGGTTTTTGGAGAAGATCAGGTAGGTTTAGGGTGTCTTTGGGGTGGATCTATGGTTTTGGGGGATTTTCTTCCAGTTTTGGGGGTGATGCCATTCTTGTTTGGGGTATTTTTTAAGGTTTTTGTGATCTCTGTTTGGTTTTGTTGGGTTCTCGTTGGTCATCGTGTTGTAAAAGTGTAAATTGTGGGTTTTGGAGAACTTCAGGTAGGTTTAGGGGGAGTTTTTGCGTGGATTCGTGGTATTTGGGGTTTTCTTCTTTTTGGGGGAGTGATCCTCTCCTTTCTTCGGGTGATTTTGAAGTGTTTTGGGGTTTCCGTTGCGTTTCGTTGAATTCCTAATGTGTTTTATGTTGGTTTGGAGTGTGCTTTGGGATTAGGAGAACATCAGGTAGGTTTAGGGTGTCTTTGGGGTGGATCTATGGTATTTGGGGTTTTCTTCTATTTTTTGGCGTGATCCTGTTCTTTTTTGGGGTGTACTTGAAGTGTTTTGGGGTCTCCGTTGGGTTTTGTTGGGTTCTCGTTGGTTATCATGTTGGAAAAGGGTAAATTGTGGGTTTTCGAGAAGATCAGGTAGGTTTAGAGTGGTTTTGGGGTGGATCTATGGTTTTGGCGGATTTTCTTCCAGTTTTGGGGGTGATGCCGATATTTTTTGGGGTGTTTTTTACGTGTTTTGGGGTCTCCATTAGGTTTTGTTGGGTTCTTGTTTGTCATTATGTTAAATAGGAGTGGATTGTGGGTTTTGGAGAACATCAGGTAGTTTTAGGGTGGTTTTGGGGTGGATCTATGGTTTTGGGGGATTTTCTTCCAGTTTTGGTGATGATCCTTTTCTTGTTTGGGGTGTTTTTGACGTGTTTTGGGGTCTCTGTTGGGTTCTGTTGGGTTCTCGTTGGTCATCGTGTTGGAAAAGTGTAAATTGTGGTTTTTGGAGAACATCAGGTAGGTTTAGGGTGGTTTTGGGGTGGATCTATGGTTTTGGCGGATTTTCTTCCAGTTTTGGTGATGATCCTTTTCTTGTTTGGGGTGTTTTTGACGTGTTTTGGTGTCTCCATTAGGTTTTGTTGGGTTCTTGTTTGTCATTATGTTAAATAGGTGTGGATTGTGGTTTTTGGAGAAGATCAGGTAGGTTTAGGGTGGTTTTGGGGTGGATCTATGGTTTTGGGGGATTTTCTTCCAGTTTTGGTGGTGATGCCGTTCTTGTTTGGGGTGTTTTTGACGTTTTTTGGGGTCTCTGTTGGGTTCTGTTGGGTTCTCGTTGGTCATCGTGTTGGAAAAGGGTAAATTGTGGTTTTTGGAGAACATCAGGTAGGTTTAGGGTGTCTTTGGGGTGGATCTATGGTTTTGGGGGATTTTCTTCCAGTTTTGGGGGTGATGCCATTCTTGTTTGGGGTGTTTTTGACGTGTTTTGGTGTCTCCATTAGGTTTTGTTGGGTTCTTGTTTGTCATTATGTTAAATATGTGTGGATTGTGGGTTTTGGAGAACATCAGGTAGTTTTCGGGTGGTTTTGGGGTGGATCTATGGTTTTGGGGGATTTTCTTCCAGTTTTGGGGGTGATGCCATTCTTGTTTGTGGTATTTTTTAAGGTTTTTGTGGTCTCTGTTTGGTTCTGTTGGGTTCTCGTTGGTCATCGTGTTGTAATAGTGTAAATTGTGGGTTTTGGAGAACTTCAGGCAGGTTTAGGGTGGTTTTGGGGTGGATCTATGGTTTTGGGGGATTTTCTTCCAGTTTTGGTGGTGATGCCGTTCTTGTTTGGGGTGTTTTTGACGTTTTTTTGGGTCTCCGTTGGGTTCTGTTGGGTTCTCGTTGGTCATCGTGTTGGAAAAGGGTAAATTGTTGTTTTTGGAGAACATCAGGTAGGTTTAGGGTGGTTTTGGGGTGGATCTATGGTTTTGGGGGATTTTCTTCCAGTTTTGGGGGTGATGCCGTTCTTGTTTGGGGTGTTTTTGACGTTTTTTGGGGTCTCCGTTGGGTTTTGTTGGGTTCTCGTTGTTTATCATGGTGGAAAAGTGTAAATTGTGGTTTTTGGAGAAGATCAGGTAGGTTTAGGGTGGTTTTGGGGTGGATCTATGGTTTTGGCGTATTTTCTTCCAGTTTTGGGGGTGATGCCGATATTTTCTGGGGTGTTTTTTACGTGTTTTGGGTTCTCCATTAGGTTTTGTTGGGTTCTTGTTTGTCATTATGTTAAATAGGAGTGGATTGTGGGTTTTGGAGAACATCAGGTAGTTTTAGGGTGGTTTTGGGGTGGATCTATGGTTTTGGGGGATTTTCTTCCAGTTTTGGGGGTGATGCCGTTCTTGTTTGGGGTGTTTTTGACGTTTTTTGGGGTCTCTGTTGGGTTCTGTTGGGTTCTCGTTGGTCATCGTGTTGGAAAAGGGTAAATTGTGGTTTTTGGAGAAGATCAGGTAGGTTTAGGGTGGTTTTGGGGTGGATCTATGGTTTTGGCGGATTTTCTTCCAGTTTTGGGGGTGATGCCGTTCTTGTTTGGGGTGTTTTTGACGTTTTTTGGGGTCTCCGTTGGGTTTTGTTGGGTTCTCGTTGGTTATCATGGTGGAAAAGGGTAAATTGTGGTTTTTGGAGAACATCAGGTAGGTTTAGGGTGGTTTTGGGGTGGATCTATGGTTTTGGCGGATTTTCTTCCAGATTTGGGGGTGATGCCGATATTTTTTGTGGTGTTTTTGACGTGTTTTGGTGTCTCCATTAGGTTTTGTTTGGTTCTTGTTTGTCATTATGTTAAATAGGAGTGGATTGTGGGTTTTGGAGAAGATCAGGTAGGTTTAGGGTGGTTTTGGGGTGGATCTATGGTTTTGGGGGATTTTCTTCCAGTTTTGGGGGTGATGCCATTCTTGTTTGTGGTATTTTTTAAGGTTTTTGTGGTCTCTGTTTGGTTCTGTTGGGTTCTCGTTGGTCATCGTGTTGTAATAGTGTAAATTGTGGGTTTTGGAGAACTTCAGGCAGGTTTAGGGTGGTTTTGGGGTGGATCTATGGTTTTGGGGGATTTTCTTCCAGTTTTGGGGGTGATGCCGTTCTTGTTTGGGGTGTTTTTGACGTTTTTTGGGGTCTCCGTTGGGTTTTGTTGGGTTCTCGTTGGTTATCATGGTGGAAAAGTGTAAATTGTGGTTTTTGGAGAAGATCAGGTAGGTTTAGGGTGGTTTTGGGGTGGATCTATGGTTTTGGCGTATTTTCTTCCAGTTTTGGGGGTGATGCCGATATTTTCTGGGGTGTTTTTTACGTGTTTTGGGTTCTCCATTAGGTTTTGTTGGGTTCTTGTTTGTCATTATGTTAAATAGGAGTGGATTGTGGGTTTTGGAGAACATCAGGTAGTTTTAGGGTGGTTTTGGGGTGGATCTATGGTTTTGGGGGATTTTCTTCCAGTTTTGGTGGTGATGCCGTTCTTGTTTGGGGTGTTTTTGACGTTTTTTGGGGTCTCTGTTGGGTTCTGTTGGGTTCTCGTTGGTCATCGTGTTGGAAAAGGGTAAATTGTGGTTTTTGGAGAAGATCAGGTAGGTTTAGGGTGGTTTTGGGGTGGATCTATGGTTTTGGCGGATTTTCTTCCAGTTTTGGTGGTGATGCCGTTCTTGTTTGGGGTGTTTTTGACGTTTTTTTGGGGTCTCCGTTGGGTTTTGTTGGGTTCTCGTTGGTTATCATGGTGGAAAAGGGTAAATTGTGGTTTTTGGAGAACATCAGGTAGGTTTAGGGTGGTTTTGGGGTGGATCTATGGTTTTGGCGGATTTTCTTCCAGATTTGGGGGTGATGCCGATATTTTTTGTGGTGTTTTTGACGTGTTTTGGTGTCTCCATTAGGTTTTGTTTGGTTCTTGTTTGTCATTATGTTAAATAGGAGTGGATTGTGGGTTTTGGAGAAGATCAGGTAGGTTTAGGGTGGTTTTGGGGTGGATCTATGGTTTTGGGGGATTTTCTTCCAGTTTTGGGGGTGATGCCGTTCTTGTTTGGGGTGTTTTTGACGTTTTTTGGGGTTTCCGTTGGGTTTTGTTGGGTTCTCGTTGGTTATCATGGTGGAAAAGGGTAAATTGTGGGTTTTGGAGAACATCAGGTAGGTTTAGGGTGGTTTTGGGGTGGATCTATGGTTTTGGCGGATTTTCTTCCAGTTTTGGGGGTGATGCCATTCTTGTTTGGGGTATTTTTTAAGGTTTTTGTGATCTCTGTTTGGTTTTGTTGGGTTCTCGTTGGTCATCGTGTTGTAAAAGTGTAAATTGTGGTTTTTGGAGAACTTCAGGTAGGTTTAGGGGGAGTTTTTGCGTGGATTCGTGGTATTTGGGGTTTTCTTCTTTTTGGGGGAGTGATCCTCTCCTTTCTTCGGGTGATTTTGAAGTGTTTTGGGGTTTCCGTTGCGTTTCGTTGAATTCCTAATGTGTTTTATGGTGGTTTGGAGTGTGCTTTGGGATTAGGAGAACATCAGGTAGGTTTAGGGTGTCTTTGGGGTGGATCTATGGTATTTGGGGTTTTCTTCTATTTTTTGGCGTGATCCTGTTCTTTTTTGGGGTGTATTTTAAGTGTTTTGGGGTCTCCGTTGGGTTTTGTTGGGTTCTCGTTGGTTATCATGGTGGAAAAGGGTAAATTGTGGGTTTTCGAGAAGATCAGGTAGGTTTAGAGTGGTTTTGGGGTGGATCTATGGTTTTGGCGGATTTTCTTCCAGTTTTGGGGGTGATGCCGATATTTTTTGGGGTGTTTTTGACGTGTTTTGGGGTCTCCATTAGGTTTTGTTGGGTTCTTGTTTGTCATTATGTTAAATAGGAGTGGATTGTGGGTTTTGGAGAACATCAGGTAGTTTTAGGGTGGTTTTGGGGTGGATCTATGGTTTTGGGGGATTTTCTTCCAGTTTTGGTGATGATCCTTTTCTTGTTTGGGGTGTTTTTGACGTGTTTTGGGGTCTCTGTTGGGTTCTGTTGGGTTCTCGTTGGTCATCGTGTTGGAAAAGGGTAAATTGTGGTTTTTGGAGAACATCAGGTAGGTTTAGGGTGGTTTTGGGGTGGATCTATGGTTTTGGCGGATTTTCTTCCAGTTTTGGTGATGATCCTTTTCTTGTTTGGGGTGTTTTTGACGTGTTTTGGTGTCTCCATTAGGTTTTGTTGGGTTCTTGTTTGTCATTATGTTAAATAGGTGTGGATTGTGGTTTTTGGAGAAGATCAGGTAGGTTTAGGGTGGTTTTGGGGTGGATCTATGGTTTTGGGGGATTTTCTTCCAGTTTTGGTGGTGATGCCGTTCTTGTTTGGGGTGTTTTTGACGTTTTTTGGGGTCTCCGTTGGGTTCTGTTGGGTTCTCGTTGGTCATCGTGTTGGAAAAGGGTAAATTGTGGTTTTTGGAGAAGATCAGGTAGGTTTAGGGTGTCTTTGGGGTGGATCTATGGTTTTGGGGGATTTTCTTCCAGTTTTGGGGGTGATGCCATTCTTGTTTGGGGTGTTTTTGACGTGTTTTGGTGTCTCCATTAGGTTTTGTTGGGTTCTTGTTTGTCATTATGTTAAATATGTGTGGATTGTGGGTTTTGGAGAACATCAGGTAGTTTTCGGGTGGTTTTGGGGTGGATCTATGGTTTTGGGGGATTTTCTTCCAGTTTTGGGGGTGATGCCATTCTTGTTTGGGGTATTTTTTAAGGTTTTTGTGGTCTCTGTTTGGTTCTGTTGGGTTCTCGTTGGTCATCGTGTTGTAATAGTGTAAATTGTGGGTTTTGGAGAACTTCAGGCAGGTTTAGGGTGGTTTTGGGGTGGATCTATGGTTTTGGGGGATTTTCTTCCAGTTTTGGTGGTGATGCCGTTCTTGTTTGGGGTGTTTTTGACGTTTTTTGGGGTCTCCGTTGGGTTCTGTTGGGTTCTCGTTGGTCATCGTGTTGGAAAAGGGTAAATTGTGGTTTTTGGAGAAGATCAGGTAGGTTTAGGGTGGTTTTGGGGTGGATCTATGGTTTTGGGGGATTTTCTTCCAGTTTTGGGGGTGATGCCGTTCTTGTTTGGGGTGTTTTTGACGTTTTTTGGGGTCTCCGTTGGGTTTTGTTGGGTTCTCGTTGGTTATCATGGTGGAAAAGTGTAAATTGTGGTTTTTGGAGAAGATCAGGTAGGTTTAGGGTGGTTTTGGGGTGGATCTATGGTTTTGGCGTATTTTCTTCCAGTTTTGGGGGTGATGCCGATATTTTCTGGGGTGTTTTTTACGTGTTTTGGGTTCTCCATTAGGTTTTGTTGGGTTCTTGTTTGTCATTATGTTAAATAGGAGTGGATTGTGGGTTTTGGAGAACATCAGGTAGTTTTAGGGTGGTTTTGGGGTGGATCTATGGTTTTGGGGGATTTTCTTCCAGTTTTGGTGGTGATCCTTTTCTTGTTTGGGGTGTTTTTGACGTGTTTTGGGGTCTCCATTAGGTTTTGTTGGGTTCTTGTTTGTCATTATGTTAAATAGGTGTGGATTGTGGGTTTTGGAGAACATCAGGTAGGTTTAGGGTGGTTTTGGGGTGGATCTATGGTTTTGGGGGATTTTCTTCCAGTTTTGGGGGTGATGCCGTTCTTGTTTGGGGTGTTTTTGACGTTTTTTGGGGTCTCTGTTGGGTTCTGTTGGGTTCTCGTTGGTCATCGTGTTGGAAAAGGGTAAATTGTGGTTTTTGGAGAAGATCAGGTAGGTTTAGGGTGGTTTTGGGGTGGATCTATGGTTTTGGCGGATTTTCTTCCAGTTTTGGTGGTGATGCCGTTCTTGTTTGGGGTGTTTTTGACGTTTTTTGGGGTCTCCGTTGGGTTTTGTTGGGTTCTCGTTGGTTATCATGGTGGAAAAGGGTAAATTGTGGTTTTTGGAGAACATCAGGTAGGTTTAGGGTGGTTTTGGGGTGGATCTATGGTTTTGGCGGATTTTCTTCCAGATTTGGGGGTGATGCCGATATTTTTTGTGGTGTTTTTGACGTGTTTTGGTGTCTCCATTAGGTTTTGTTTGGTTCTTGTTTGTCATTATGTTAAATAGGAGTGGATTGTGGGTTTTGGAGAACATCAGGTAGTTTTAGGGTGGTTTTGGGGTGGATCTATGGTTTTGGGGGATTTTCTTCCAGTTTTGGGGGTGATGCCGTTCTTGTTTGGGGTGTTTTTGACGTGTTTTGGTGTCTCCATTAGGTTTTGTTGGGTTCTTGTTTGTCATTATGTTAAATAGGTGTGGATTGTGGTTTTTGGAGAAGATCAGGTAGGTTTAGGGTGTCTTTGGGGTGGATCTATGGTTTTGGGGGATTTTCTTCCAGTTTTGGGGGTGATGCCGTTCTTGTTTGGGGTGTTTTTGACGTTTTTTGGGGTCTCTGTTGGGTTCTGTTGGGTTCTCGTTGGTCATCGTGTTGGAAAAGGGTAAATTGTGGTTTTTGGAGAACATCAGGTAAGTTTAGGGTGTCTTTGGGGTGGATCTATGGTTTTGGGGGATTTTCTTCCAGTTTTGGGGGTGATGCCGTTCTTGTTTGGGGTGTTTTTGACGTTTTTTGGGGTCTCCGTTGGGTTTTGTTGGGTTCTCGTTGGTTATCATGGTGGAAAAGGGTAAATTGTGGGTTTTGGAGAAGATCAGGTAGGTTTAGGGTGGTTTTGGGGTGGATCTATGGTTTTGGGGGATTTTCTTCCAGTTTTGGGGGTGATGCCGATATTTTTTGGGGTGTTTTTGACGTGTTTTGGGGTCTCCATTAGGTTTTGTTGGGTTCTTGTTTGTCATTATGTTAAATAGGAGTGGATTGTGGGTTTTGGAGAACATCAGGTAGTTTTAGGGTGGTTTTGGGGTGGATCTATGGTTTTGGCGGATTTTCTTCCAGTTTTGGTGGTGATGCCGTTCTTGTTTGGGGTGTTTTTGACGTTTTTTGGGGTCTCTGTTGGGTTCTGTTGGGTTCTCGTTGGTCATCGTGTTGGAAAAGGGTAAATTGTGGTTTTTGGAGAACATCAGGTAGGTTTAGGGTGTCTTTGGGGTGGATCTATGGTTTTGGGGGATTTTCTTCCAGTTTTGGGGGTGATGCCATTCTTGTTTGGGGTATTTTTTAAGGTTTTTGTGATCTCTGTTTGGTTTTGTTGGGTTCTCGTTGGTCATCGTGTTGTAAAAGTGTAAATTGTGGGTTTTGGAGAACTTCAGGTAGGTTTAGGGGGAGTTTTTGCGTGGTTTCGTGGTATTTGGGGTTTTCTTCTTTTTGGGGGAGTGATCCTCTCCTTTCTTCGGGTGATTTTGAAGTGTTTTGGGGTTTCCGTTGCGTTTCGTTGAATTCCTAATGTGTTTTATGTTGGTTTGGAGTGTGCTTTGGGATTAGGAGAACATCAGGTAGGTTTAGGGTGTCTTTGGGGTGGATCTATGGTATTTGGGGTTTTCTTCTATTTTTTGGCGTGATCCTGTTCTTTTTTGGGGTGTACTTGAAGTGTTTTGGGGTCTCCGTTGGGTTTTGTTGGGTTCTCGTTGGTTATCATGTTGGAAAAGGGTAAATTGTGGGTTTTCGAGAAGATCAGGTAGGTTTAGAGTGGTTTTGGGGTGGATCTATGGTTTTGGCGGATTTTCTTCCAGTTTTGGGGGTGATGCCGATATTTTTTGGGGTGTTTTTTACGTGTTTTGGGGTCTCCATTAGGTTTTGTTGGGTTCTTGTTTGTCATTATGTTAAATAGGAGTGGATTGTGGGTTTTGGAGAACATCAGGTAGTTTTAGGGTGGTTTTGGGGTGGATCTATGGTTTTGGCGGATTTTCTTCCAGTTTTGGTGATGATCCTTTTCTTGTTTGGGGTGTTTTTGACGTGTTTTGGTGTCTCCATTAGGTTTTGTTGGGTTCTTGTTTGTCATTATGTTAAATAGGTGTGGATTGTGGTTTTTGGAGAAGATCAGGTAGGTTTAGGGTGGTTTTGGGGTGGATCTATGGTTTTGGGGGATTTTCTTCCAGTTTTGGTGGTGATGCCGTTCTTGTTTGGGGTGTTTTTGACGTTTTTTGGGGTCTCTGTTGGGTTCTGTTGGGTTCTCGTTGGTCATCGTGTTGGAAAAGGGTAAATTGTGGTTTTTGGAGAACATCAGGTAGGTTTAGGGTGTCTTTGGGGTGGATCTATGGTTTTGGGGGATTTTCTTCCAGTTTTGGGGGTGATGCCATTCTTGTTTGGGGTGTTTTTGACGTGTTTTGGTGTCTCCATTAGGTTTTGTTGGGTTCTTGTTTGTCATTATGTTAAATATGTGTGGATTGTGGGTTTTGGAGAACATCAGGTAGTTTTCGGGTGGTTTTGGGGTGGATCTATGGTTTTGGGGGATTTTCTTCCAGTTTTGGGGGTGATGCCATTCTTGTTTGTGGTATTTTTTAAGGTTTTTGTGGTCTCTGTTTGGTTCTGTTGGGTTCTCGTTGGTCATCGTGTTGTAATAGTGTAAATTGTGGGTTTTGGAGAACTTCAGGCAGGTTTAGGGTGGTTTTGGGGTGGATCTATGGTTTTGGGGGATTTTCTTCCAGTTTTGGTGGTGATGCCGTTCTTGTTTGGGGTGTTTTTGACGTTTTTTTGGGTCTCCGTTGGGTTCTGTTGGGTTCTCGTTGGTCATCGTGTTGGAAAAGGGTAAATTGTTGTTTTTGGAGAACATCAGGTAGGTTTAGGGTGGTTTTGGGGTGGATCTATGGTTTTGGGGGATTTTCTTCCAGTTTTGGGGGTGATGCCGTTCTTGTTTGGGGTGTTTTTGACGTTTTTTGGGGTCTCCGTTGGGTTTTGTTGGGTTCTCGTTGGTTATCATGGTGGAAAAGTGTAAATTGTGGTTTTTGGAGAAGATCAGGTAGGTTTAGGGTGGTTTTGGGGTGGATCTATGGTTTTGGCGTATTTTCTTCCAGTTTTGGGGGTGATGCCGATATTTTCTGGGGTGTTTTTTACGTGTTTTGGGTTCTCCATTAGGTTTTGTTGGGTTCTTGTTTGTCATTATGTTAAATAGGAGTGGATTGTGGGTTTTGGAGAACATCAGGTAGTTTTAGGGTGGTTTTGGGGTGGATCTATGGTTTTGGGGGATTTTCTTCCAGTTTTGGGGGTGATGCCGTTCTTGTTTGGGGTGTTTTTGACGTTTTTTGGGGTCTCTGTTGGGTTCTGTTGGGTTCTCGTTGGTCATCGTGTTGGAAAAGGGTAAATTGTGGTTTTTGGAGAAGATCAGGTAGGTTTAGGGTGGTTTTGGGGTGGATCTATGGTTTTGGCGGATTTTCTTCCAGTTTTGGTGGTGATGCCGTTCTTGTTTGGGGTGTTTTTGACGTTTTTTGGGGTCTCCGTTGGGTTTTGTTGGGTTCTCGTTGGTTATCATGGTGGAAAAGGGTAAATTGTGGTTTTTGGAGAACATCAGGTAGGTTTAGGGTGGTTTTGGGGTGGATCTATGGTTTTGGCGGATTTTCTTCCAGATTTGGGGGTGATGCCGATATTTTTTGTGGTGTTTTTGACGTGTTTTGGTGTCTCCATTAGGTTTTGTTTGGTTCTTGTTTGTCATTATGTTAAATAGGAGTGGATTGTGGGTTTTGGAGAAGATCAGGTAGGTTTAGGGTGGTTTTGGGGTGGATCTATGGTTTTGGGGGATTTTCTTCCAGTTTTGGGGGTGATGCCGTTCTTGTTTGGGGTGTTTTTGACGTTTTTTGGGGTCTCCGTTGGGTTTTGTTGGGTTCTCGTTGGTTATCATGGTGGAAAAGGGTAAATTGTGGTTTTTGGAGAACATCAGGTAGGTTTAGGGTGGTTTTGGGGTGGATCTATGGTTTTGGCGGA
The DNA here is from genome assembly GCF_964211825.1 of Aythya ferina. Lineage (NCBI taxonomy): Eukaryota > Metazoa > Chordata > Aves > Anseriformes > Anatidae > Aythya > Aythya ferina. The sequence goes on from NW_028181331.1 coordinate 91,112, forward strand.
TTTTCTTCCAGATTTGGGGGTGATGCCGATATTTTTTGTGGTGTTTTTGACGTGTTTTGGTGTCTCCATTAGGTTTTGTTTGGTTCTTGTTTGTCATTATGTTAAATAGGAGTGGATTGTGGGTTTTGGAGAAGATCAGGTAGGTTTAGGGTGGTTTTGGGGTGGATCTATGGTTTTGGGGGATTTTCTTCCAGTTTTGGGGGTGATGCCGTTCTTGTTTGGGGTGTTTTTGACGTTTTTTGGGGTTTCCGTTGGGTTTTGTTGGGTTCTCGTTGGTTATCATGGTGGAAAAGGGTAAATTGTGGGTTTTGGAGAACATCAGGTAGGTTTAGGGTGGTTTTGGGGTGGATCTATGGTTTTGGGGGATTTTCTTCCAGTTTTGGGGGTGATGCCGATATTTTTTGGGGTGTTTTTTACGTGTTTTGGGGTCTCCATTAGGTTTTGTTGGGTTCTTGTTTGTCATTATGTTAAATAGGAGTGGATTGTGGGTTTTGGAGAAGATCAGGTAGGTTTAGGGTGGTTTTGGGGTGGATCTATGGTTTTGGGGGATTTTCTTCCAGTTTTGGGGGTGATGCCGTTCTTGTTTGGGGTGTTTTTGACGTTTTTTGGGGTCTCTGTTGGGTTCTGTTGGGTTCTCGTTGGTCATCGTGTTGGAAAAGGGTAAATTGTGGGTTTTCGAGAAGATCAGGTAGGTTTAGGGTGGTTTTGGGGTGGATCTATGGTTTTGGCGGATTTTCTTCCAGTTTTGGTGGTGATGCCGTTCTTGTTTGGGGTGTTTTTGACGTTTTTTGGGGTCTCTGTTGGGTTCTGTTGGGTTCTCGTTGGTCATCGTGTTGGAAAAGGGTAAATTGTGGTTTTTGGAGAACATCAGGTAGGTTTAGGGTGTCTTTGGGGTGGATCTATGGTTTTGGGGGATTTTCTTCCAGTTTTGGGGGTGATGCCATTCTTGTTTGGGGTATTTTTTAAGGTTTTTGTGATCTCTGTTTGGTTTTGTTGGGTTCTCGTTGGTCATCGTGTTGTAAAAGTGTAAATTGTGGTTTTTGGAGAACTTCAGGTAGGTTTAGGGGGAGTTTTTGCGTGGATTCGTGGTATTTGGGGTTTTCTTCTTTTTGGGGGAGTGATCCTCTCCTTTCTTCGGGTGATTTTGAAGTGTTTTGGGGTTTCCGTTGCGTTTCGTTGAATTCCTAATGTGTTTTATGGTGGTTTGGAGTGTGCTTTGGGATTAGGAGAACATCAGGTAGGTTTAGGGTGTCTTTGGGGTGGATCTATGGTATTTGGGGTTTTCTTCTATTTTTTGGCGTGATCCTGTTCTTTTTTGGGGTGTATTTTAAGTGTTTTGGGGTCTCCGTTGGGTTTTGTTGGGTTCTCGTTGGTTATCATGGTGGAAAAGGGTAAATTGTGGGTTTTCGAGAAGATCAGGTAGGTTTAGAGTGGTTTTGGGGTGGATCTATGGTTTTGGCGGATTTTCTTCCAGTTTTGGGGGTGATGCCGATATTTTTTGGGGTGTTTTTGACGTGTTTTGGGGTCTCCATTAGGTTTTGTTTGGTTCTTGTTTGTCATTATGTTAAATAGGAGTGGATTGTGGGTTTTGGAGAACATCAGGTAGTTTTAGGGTGGTTTTGGGGTGGATCTATGGTTTTGGGGGATTTTCTTCCAGTTTTGGTGATGATCCTTTTCTTGTTTGGGGTGTTTTTGACGTGTTTTGGGGTCTCTGTTGGGTTCTGTTGGGTTCTCGTTGGTCATCGTGTTGGAAAAGGGTAAATTGTGGTTTTTGGAGAACATCAGGTAGGTTTAGGGTGGTTTTGGGGTGGATCTATGGTTTTGGCGGATTTTCTTCCAGTTTTGGTGATGATCCTTTTCTTGTTTGGGGTGTTTTTGACGTGTTTTGGTGTCTCCATTAGGTTTTGTTGGGTTCTTGTTTGTCATTATGTTAAATAGGTGTGGATTGTGGTTTTTGGAGAAGATCAGGTAGGTTTAGGGTGGTTTTGGGGTGGATCTATGGTTTTGGGGGATTTTCTTCCAGTTTTGGTGGTGATGCCGTTCTTGTTTGGGGTGTTTTTGACGTTTTTTGGGGTCTCCGTTGGGTTCTGTTGGGTTCTCGTTGGTCATCGTGTTGGAAAAGGGTAAATTGTGGTTTTTGGAGAAGATCAGGTAGGTTTAGGGTGTCTTTGGGGTGGATCTATGGTTTTGGGGGATTTTCTTCCAGTTTTGGGGGTGATGCCATTCTTGTTTGGGGTGTTTTTGACGTGTTTTGGTGTCTCCATTAGGTTTTGTTGGGTTCTTGTTTGTCATTATGTTAAATATGTGTGGATTGTGGGTTTTGGAGAACATCAGGTAGTTTTCGGGTGGTTTTGGGGTGGATCTATGGTTTTGGGGGATTTTCTTCCAGTTTTGGGGGTGATGCCATTCTTGTTTGGGGTATTTTTTAAGGTTTTTGTGGTCTCTGTTTGGTTCTGTTGGGTTCTCGTTGGTCATCGTGTTGTAATAGTGTAAATTGTGGGTTTTGGAGAACTTCAGGCAGGTTTAGGGTGGTTTTGGGGTGGATCTATGGTTTTGGGGGATTTTCTTCCAGTTTTGGTGGTGATGCCGTTCTTGTTTGGGGTGTTTTTGACGTTTTTTGGGGTCTCCGTTGGGTTCTGTTGGGTTCTCGTTGGTCATCGTGTTGGAAAAGGGTAAATTGTGGTTTTTGGAGAAGATCAGGTAGGTTTAGGGTGGTTTTGGGGTGGATCTATGGTTTTGGGGGATTTTCTTCCAGTTTTGGGGGTGATGCCGTTCTTGTTTGGGGTGTTTTTGACGTTTTTTGGGGTCTCCGTTGGGTTTTGTTGGGTTCTCGTTGGTTATCATGGTGGAAAAGTGTAAATTGTGGTTTTTGGAGAAGATCAGGTAGGTTTAGGGTGGTTTTGGGGTGGATCTATGGTTTTGGCGTATTTTCTTCCAGTTTTGGGGGTGATGCCGATATTTTCTGGGGTGTTTTTTACGTGTTTTGGGTTCTCCATTAGGTTTTGTTGGGTTCTTGTTTGTCATTATGTTAAATAGGAGTGGATTGTGGGTTTTGGAGAACATCAGGTAGTTTTAGGGTGGTTTTGGGGTGGATCTATGGTTTTGGGGGATTTTCTTCCAGTTTTGGTGGTGATCCTTTTCTTGTTTGGGGTGTTTTTGACGTGTTTTGGGGTCTCCATTAGGTTTTGTTGGGTTCTTGTTTGTCATTATGTTAAATAGGTGTGGATTGTGGGTTTTGGAGAACATCAGGTAGGTTTAGGGTGGTTTTGGGGTGGATCTATGGTTTTGGGGGATTTTCTTCCAGTTTTGGGGGTGATGCCGTTCTTGTTTGGGGTGTTTTTGACGTTTTTTGGGGTCTCTGTTGGGTTCTGTTGGGTTCTCGTTGGTCATCGTGTTGGAAAAGGGTAAATTGTGGTTTTTGGAGAAGATCAGGTAGGTTTAGGGTGGTTTTGGGGTGGATCTATGGTTTTGGCGGATTTTCTTCCAGTTTTGGTGGTGATGCCGTTCTTGTTTGGGGTGTTTTTGACGTTTTTTGGGGTCTCCGTTGGGTTTTGTTGGGTTCTCGTTGGTTATCATGGTGGAAAAGGGTAAATTGTGGTTTTTGGAGAACATCAGGTAGGTTTAGGGTGGTTTTGGGGTGGATCTATGGTTTTGGCGGATTTTCTTCCAGATTTGGGGGTGATGCCGATATTTTTTGTGGTGTTTTTGACGTGTTTTGGTGTCTCCATTAGGTTTTGTTTGGTTCTTGTTTGTCATTATGTTAAATAGGAGTGGATTGTGGGTTTTGGAGAACATCAGGTAGTTTTAGGGTGGTTTTGGGGTGGATCTATGGTTTTGGGGGATTTTCTTCCAGTTTTGGGGGTGATGCCGTTCTTGTTTGGGGTGTTTTTGACGTGTTTTGGTGTCTCCATTAGGTTTTGTTGGGTTCTTGTTTGTCATTATGTTAAATAGGTGTGGATTGTGGTTTTTGGAGAAGATCAGGTAGGTTTAGGGTGTCTTTGGGGTGGATCTATGGTTTTGGGGGATTTTCTTCCAGTTTTGGGGGTGATGCCGTTCTTGTTTGGGGTGTTTTTGACGTTTTTTGGGGTCTCTGTTGGGTTCTGTTGGGTTCTCGTTGGTCATCGTGTTGGAAAAGGGTAAATTGTGGTTTTTGGAGAACATCAGGTAAGTTTAGGGTGTCTTTGGGGTGGATCTATGGTTTTGGGGGATTTTCTTCCAGTTTTGGGGGTGATGCCGTTCTTGTTTGGGGTGTTTTTGACGTTTTTTGGGGTCTCCGTTGGGTTTTGTTGGGTTCTCGTTGGTTATCATGGTGGAAAAGGGTAAATTGTGGGTTTTGGAGAAGATCAGGTAGGTTTAGGGTGGTTTTGGGGTGGATCTATGGTTTTGGGGGATTTTCTTCCAGTTTTGGGGGTGATGCCGATATTTTTTGGGGTGTTTTTGACGTGTTTTGGGGTCTCCATTAGGTTTTGTTGGGTTCTTGTTTGTCATTATGTTAAATAGGAGTGGATTGTGGGTTTTGGAGAACATCAGGTAGTTTTAGGGTGGTTTTGGGGTGGATCTATGGTTTTGGCGGATTTTCTTCCAGTTTTGGTGGTGATGCCGTTCTTGTTTGGGGTGTTTTTGACGTTTTTTGGGGTCTCTGTTGGGTTCTGTTGGGTTCTCGTTGGTCATCGTGTTGGAAAAGGGTAAATTGTGGTTTTTGGAGAACATCAGGTAGGTTTAGGGTGTCTTTGGGGTGGATCTATGGTTTTGGGGGATTTTCTTCCAGTTTTGGGGGTGATGCCATTCTTGTTTGGGGTATTTTTTAAGGTTTTTGTGATCTCTGTTTGGTTTTGTTGGGTTCTCGTTGGTCATCGTGTTGTAAAAGTGTAAATTGTGGGTTTTGGAGAACTTCAGGTAGGTTTAGGGGGAGTTTTTGCGTGGTTTCGTGGTATTTGGGGTTTTCTTCTTTTTGGGGGAGTGATCCTCTCCTTTCTTCGGGTGATTTTGAAGTGTTTTGGGGTTTCCGTTGCGTTTCGTTGAATTCCTAATGTGTTTTATGTTGGTTTGGAGTGTGCTTTGGGATTAGGAGAACATCAGGTAGGTTTAGGGTGTCTTTGGGGTGGATCTATGGTATTTGGGGTTTTCTTCTATTTTTTGGCGTGATCCTGTTCTTTTTTGGGGTGTATTTGAAGTGTTTTGGGGTCTCCGTTGGGTTTTGTTTGGTTCTCGTTGGTCATCATGGTGGAAAAGGGTAAATTGTGGTTTTTGGAGAACGTCAGGTAGGTTTAGGGTGGTTTTGGGGTGGATCTATGGTTTTGGGGGATTTTCTTCCAGTTTTGGGGGTGATGCCGTTCTTGTTTGGGGTGTTTTTGACGTTTTTTGGGGTCTCCGTTGGGTTCTGTTGGGTTCTCGTTGGTCATCGTGTTGGAAAAGGGTAAATTGTGGTTTTTGGAGAAGATCAGGTAGGTTTAGGGTGGTTTTGGGGTGGATCTATGGTTTTGGGGGATTTTCTTCCAGTTTTGGGGGTGATGCCGTTCTTGTTTGGGGTGTTTTTGACGTTTTTTGGGGTCTCCGTTGGGTTTTGTTGGGTTCTCGTTGGTTATCATGGTGGAAAAGGGTAAATTGTGGGTTTTGGAGAAGATCAGGTAGGTTTAGGGTGGTTTTGGGGTGGATCTATAGTTTTGGCGTATTTTCTTCCAGTTTTGGGGGTGATGCCGTTCTTGTTTGGGGTGTTTTTGACGTGTTTTGGGGTCTCCATTAGGTTTTGTTGGGTTCTTGTTTGTCATTATGTTAAATAGGTGTGGATTGTGGGTTTTGGAGAACATCAGGTAGGTTTAGGGTGGTTTTGGGGTGGATCTATGGTTTTGGGGGATTTTCTTCCAGTTTTGGGGGTGATGCCGTTCTTGTTTGGGGTGTTTTTGACGTTTTTTGGGGTCTCTGTTGGGTTCTGTTGGGTTCTCGTTGGTCATCGTGTTGGAAAAGGGTAAATTGTGGTTTTTGGAGAAGATCAGGTAGGTTTAGGGTGGTTTTGGGGTGGATCTATGGTTTTGGCGGATTTTCTTCCAGTTTTGGTGGTGATGCCGTTCTTGTTTGGGGTGTTTTTGACGTTTTTTGGGGTCTCCGTTGGGTTTTGTTGGGTTCTCGTTGGTTATCATGGTGGAAAAGGGTAAATTGTGGTTTTTGGAGAACATCAGGTAGGTTTAGGGTGGTTTTGGGGTGGATCTATGGTTTTGGCGGATTTTCTTCCAGTTTTGGGGGTGATGCCGATATTTTTTGTGGTGTTTTTGACGTGTTTTGGTGTCTCCATTAGGTTTTGTTTGGTTCTTGTTTGTCATTATGTTAAATAGGAGTGGATTGTGGGTTTTGGAGAACATCAGGTAGTTTTAGGGTGGTTTTGGGGTGGATCTATGGTTTTGGGGGATTTTCTTCCAGTTTTGGGGGTGATGCCGTTCTTGTTTGGGGTGTTTTTGACGTGTTTTGGTGTCTCCATTAGGTTTTGTTGGGTTCTTGTTTGTCATTATGTTAAATAGGTGTGGATTGTGGTTTTTGGAGAAGATCAGGTAGGTTTAGGGTGTCTTTGGGGTGGATCTATGGTTTTGGGGGATTTTCTTCCAGTTTTGGGGGTGATGCCGTTCTTGTTTGGGGTGTTTTTGACGTTTTTTGGGGTCTCTGTTGGGTTCTGTTGGGTTCTCGTTGGTCATCGTGTTGGAAAAGGGTAAATTGTGGTTTTTGGAGAACATCAGGTAAGTTTAGGGTGTCTTTGGGGTGGATCTATGGTTTTGGGGGATTTTCTTCCAGTTTTGGGGGTGATGCCGTTCTTGTTTGGGGTGTTTTTGACGTTTTTTGGGGTCTCCGTTGGGTTTTGTTGGGTTCTCGTTGGTTATCATGGTGGAAAAGGGTAAATTGTGGGTTTTGGAGAAGATCAGGTAGGTTTAGGGTGGTTTTGGGGTGGATCTATGGTTTTGGGGGATTTTCTTCCAGTTTTGGGGGTGATGCCGATATTTTTTGGGGTGTTTTTGACGTGTTTTGGGGTCTCCATTAGGTTTTGTTGGGTTCTTGTTTGTCATTATGTTAAATAGGAGTGGATTGTGGGTTTTGGAGAACATCAGGTAGTTTTAGGGTGGTTTTGGGGTGGATCTATGGTTTTGGCGGATTTTCTTCCAGTTTTGGTGGTGATGCCGTTCTTGTTTGGGGTGTTTTTGACGTTTTTTGGGGTCTCTGTTGGGTTCTGTTGGGTTCTCGTTGGTCATCGTGTTGGAAAAGGGTAAATTGTGGTTTTTGGAGAACATCAGGTAGGTTTAGGGTGTCTTTGGGGTGGATCTATGGTTTTGGGGGATTTTCTTCCAGTTTTGGGGGTGATGCCATTCTTGTTTGGGGTATTTTTTAAGGTTTTTGTGATCTCTGTTTGGTTTTGTTGGGTTCTCGTTGGTCATCGTGTTGTAAAAGTGTAAATTGTGGGTTTTGGAGAACTTCAGGTAGGTTTAGGGGGAGTTTTTGCGTGGTTTCGTGGTATTTGGGGTTTTCTTCTTTTTGGGGGAGTGATCCTCTCCTTTCTTCGGGTGATTTTGAAGTGTTTTGGGGTTTCCGTTGCGTTTCGTTGAATTCCTAATGTTTTTTATGTTGGTTTGGAGTGTGCTTTGGGATTAGGAGAACATCAGGTAGGTTTAGGGTGTCTTTGGGGTGGATCTATGGTATTTGGGGTTTTCTTCTATTTTTTGGCGTGATCCTGTTCTTTTTTGGGGTGTATTTGAAGTGTTTTGGTGTCTCCATTAGGTTTTGTTGGCTTCTTGTTTGTCATTATGTTAAATAGGAGTGGATTGTGGGTTTTGGAGAACATCAGGTAGGTTTAGGGTGGTTTTGGGGTGGATCTATGGTTTTGGCGGATTTTCTTCCAGTTTTGGTGGTGATGCCGTTCTTGTTTGGGGTGTTTTTGACGTGTTTTGGTGTCTCCATTAGGTTTTGTTGTGTTCTTGTTTGTCATTATGTTAAATAGGTGTGGATTGTGGTTTTTGGAGAAGATCAGGTAGGTTTAGGGTGGTTTTGGGGTGGATCTATGGTTTTGGGGGATTTTCTTCCAGTTTTGGTGGTGATGCCGTTCTTGTTTGGGGTGTTTTTGACGTTTTTTGGGGTCTCTGTTGGGTTCTGTTGGGTTCTCGTTGGTCATCGTGTTGGAAAAGGGTAAATTGTGGTTTTTGGAGAAGATCAGGTAGGTTTAGGGTGGTTTTGGGGTGGATCTATGGTTTTGGGGGATTTTCTTCCAGTTTTGGTGGTGATGCCGTTCTTGTTTGGGGTGTTTTTGACGTGTTTTGGTGTCTCCATTAGGTTTTGTTGTGTTCTTGTTTGTCATTATGTTAAATAGGTGTGGATTGTGGGTTTTGGAGAAGATCAGGTAGGTTTAGGGTGGTTTTGGGGTGGATCTATGGTTTTGGGGGATTTTCTTCCAGTTTTGGGGGTGATGCCGTTCTTGTTTGGGGTGTTTTTGACGTTTTTTGGGGTCTCCGTTGGGTTCTGTTGGGTTCTCGTTGGTCATCGTGTTGGAAAAGGGTAAATTGTGGGTTTTCGAGAAGATCAGGTAGGTTTAGGGTGGTTTTGGGGTGGATCTATGGTTTTGGCGGATTTTCTTCCAGTTTTGGTGGTGATGCCGATATTTTTTGGGGTGTTTTTGACGTGTTTTGGGGTCTCCATTAGGTTTTGTTTGGTTCTTGTTTGTCATTATGTTAAATAGGAGTGGATTGTGGGTTTTGGAGAACATCAGGTAGTTTTAGGGTGGTTTTGGGGTGGATCTATGGTTTTGGCGGATTTTCTTCCAGTTTTGGTGATGATCCTTTTCTTGTTTGGGGTGTTTTTGACGTGTTTTGGTGTCTCCATTAGGTTTTGTTGGGTTCTTGTTTGTCATTATGTTAAATAGGTGTGGATTGTGGGTTTTGGAGAAGATCAGGTAGGTTTAGGGTGGTTTTGGGGTGGATCTATGGTTTTGGGGGATTTTCTTCCAGTTTTGGGGGTGATGCCGTTCTTGTTTGGGGTGTTTTTGACGTTTTTTGGGGTCTCTGTTGGGTTCTGTTGGGTTCTCGTTGGTCATCGTGTTGGAAAAGGGTAAATTGTGGTTTTTGGAGAAGATCAGGTAGGTTTAGGGTGGTTTTGGGGTGGATCTATGGTTTTGGGGGATTTTCTTCCAGTTTTGGTGGTGATGCCGTTCTTGTTTGGGGTGTTTTTGACGTTTTTTGGGGTCTCCGTTGGGTTTTGTTGGGTTCTCGTTGGTTATCATGGTTGTAAAGGGTAAATTGTGGGTTTTGGAGAAGATCAGGTAGTTTTAGTGTGGTTTTGGGGTGGATCTATGGTTTTGGCGTATTTTCTTCCGGTTTTGGTGGTGATGCCGTTCTTGTTTGGGGTGTTTTTGACGTTTTTTGGGGTCTCCGTTGGGTTTTGTTGGGTTCTCGTTGGTTATCATGGTGGAAAAGGGTAAATTGTGGGTTTTGGAGAAGATCAGGTAGGTTTAGGGTGGTTTTGGGGTGGATCTATGGTTTTGGCGGATTTTCTTCCAGTTTTGGGGGTGATGCCGATATTTTTTGGGGTGTTTTTGACGTGTTTTGGGGTCTCCATTAGGTTTTGTTGGGTTCTTGTTTGTCATTATGTTAAATAGGAGTGGATTGTGGGTTTTGGAGAACATCAGGTAGTTTTAGGGTGGTTTTGGGGTGGATCTATGGTTTTGGGGGATTTTCTTCCAGTTTTGGGGGTGATGCCGTTCTTGTTTGGGGTGTTTTTGACGTGTTTTGGTGTCTCCATTAGGTTTTGTTGGGTTCTTGTTTGTCATTATGTTAAATAGGTGTGTATTGTGGGTTTTGGAGAAGATCATGTAGGTTTAGGGTGGTTTTGGGGTGGATCTATGGTTTTGGGGGATTTTCTTCCAGTTTTGGGGGTGATGCCGTTCTTGTTTGGGGTGTTTTTGACGTTTTTTGGGGTCTCTGTTGGGTTCTGTTGGGTTCTCGTTGGTCATCGTGTTGGAAAAGGGTAAATTGTGGTTTTTGGAGAAGATCAGGTACGTTTAGGGTGGTTTTGGGGTGGATCTATGGTTTTGGTGTATTTTCTTCCAGTTTTGGTGGTGATGCCGTTCTTGTTTGGGGTGTTTTTGACGTGTTTTGGTGTCTCCATTAGGTTTTGTTGGGTTCTTGTTTGTCATTATGTTAAATAGGTGTGGATTGTGGTTTTTGGAGAAGATCAGGTAGGTTTAGGGTGTCTTTGGGGTGGATCTATGGTTTTGGGGGATTTTCTTCCAGTTTTGGTGGTGATGCCGTTCTTGTTTGGGGTGTTTTTGACGTTTTTTGGGATCTCTGTTGGGTTCTGTTGGGTTCTCGTTGGTCATCGTGTTGGAAAAGGGTAAATTGTGGGTTTTGGAGAACATCAGGTAAGTTTAGGGTGTCTTTGGGGTGGATCTATGGTTTTGGGGGATTTTCTTCCAGTTTTGGTGGTGATGCCGTTCTTGTTTGGGGTGTTTTTGACGTTTTTTGGGGTCTCCGTTGGGTTTTGTTGGGTTCTCGTTGGTTATCATGGTGGAAAAGGGTAAATTGTGGGTTTTGGAGAACATCAGGTAGGTTTAGGGTGGTTTTGGGGTGGATCTATGGTTTTGGGGGATTTTCTTCCAGTTTTGGGGGTGATGCCGATATTTTTTGTGGTGTTTTTGACGTGTTTTGGGGTCTCCATTAGGTTTTGTTGGGTTCTTGTTTGTCATTATGTTAAATAGGAGTGGATTGTGGGTTTTGGAGAACATCAGGTAGTTTTAGGGTGGTTTTGGGGTGGATCTATGGTTTTGGCGGATTTTCTTCCAGTTTTGGTGGTGATGCCGTTCTTGTTTGGGGTGTTTTTGACGTTTTTTGGGGTCTCTGTTGGGTTCTGTTGGGTTCTCGTTGGTCATCGTGTTGGAAAAGGGTAAATTGTGGTTTTTGGAGAAGATCAGGTAGGTTTAGGGTGTCTTTGGGGTGGATCTATGGTTTTGGGGGATTTTCTTCCAGTTTTGGGGGTGATGCCATTCTTGTTTGGGGTATTTTTTAAGGTTTTTGTGATCTCTGTTTGGTTTTGTTGGGTTCTCGTTGGTCATCGTGTTGTAAAAGTGTAAATTGTGGGTTTTGGAGAACTTCAGGTAGGTTTAGGGGGAGTTTTTGCGTGGATTCGTGGTATTTGGGGTTTTCTTCTTTTTGGGGGAGTGATCCTCTCCTTTCTTCGGGTGATTTTGAAGTGTTTTGGGGTTTCCGTTGCGTTTCGTTGAATTCCTAATGTGTTTTATGTTGGTTTGGAGTGTGCTTTGGGATTAGGAGAACATCAGGTAGGTTTAGGGTGTCTTTGGGGTGGATCTATGGTATTTGGGGTTTTCTTCTATTTTTTGGCGTGATCCTGTTCTTTTTTGGGGTGTACTTGAAGTGTTTTGGGGTCTCCGTTGGGTTCTGTTGGGTTCTCGTTGGTCATCGTGTTGGAAAAGGGTAAATTGTGGTTTTTGGAGAAGATCAGGTAGGTTTAGGGTGGTTTTGGGGTGGATCTATGGTTTTGGGGGATTTTCTTCCAGTTTTGGGGGTGATGCCGTTCTTGTTTGGGGTGTTTTTGACGTGTTTTGGTGTCTCCATTAGGTTTTGTTGGGTTCTTGTTTGTCATTATGTTAAATAGGTGTGGATTGTGGGTTTTGGAGAAGATCAGGTAGGTTTAGGGTGGTTTTGGGGTGGATCTATGGTTTTGGGGGATTTTCTTCCAGTTTTGGGGGTGATGCCGTTCTTGTTTGGGGTGTTTTTGACGTTTTTTGGGGTCTCTGTTGGGTTCTGTTGGGTTCTCGTTGGTCATCGTGTTGGAAAAGGGTAAATTGTGGTTTTTGGAGAAGATCAGGTAGGTTTAGGGTGGTTTTGGGGTGGATCTATGGTTTTGGGGGATTTTCTTCCAGTTTTGGGGGTGATGCCGTTCTTGTTTGGGGTGTTTTTGACGTTTTTTGGGGTCTCCGTTGGGTTTTGTTGGGTTCTCGTTGGTTATCATGGTTGTAAAGGGTAAATTGTGGGTTTTGGAGAAGATCAGGTAGGTTTAGTGTGGTTTTGGGGTGGATCTATGGTTTTGGCGTATTTTCTTCCGGTTTTGGTGGTGATGCCGTTCTTGTTTGGGGTGTTTTTGACGTTTTTTGGGGTCTCCGTTGGGTTTTGTTGGGTTCTCGTTGGTTATCATGGTGGAAAAGGGTAAATTGTGGGTTTTGGAGAAGATCAGGTAGGTTTAGGGTGGTTTTGGGGTGGATCTATGGTTTTGGCGGATTTTCTTCCAGTTTTGGGGGTGATGCCGATATTTTTTGGGGTGTTTTTGACGTGTTTTGGGGTCTCCATTAGGTTTTGTTGGGTTCTTGTTTGTCATTATGTTAAATAGGAGTGGATTGTGGGTTTTGGAGAACATCAGGTAGTTTTAGGGTGGTTTTGGGGTGGATCTATGGTTTTGGGGGATTTTCTTCCAGTTTTGGGGGTGATGCCGTTCTTGTTTGGGGTGTTTTTGACGTGTTTTGGTGTCTCCATTAGGTTTTGTTGGGTTCTTGTTTGTCATTATGTTAAATAGGTGTGTATTGTGGGTTTTGGAGAAGATCATGTAGGTTTAGGGTGGTTTTGGGGTGGATCTATGGTTTTGGGGGATTTTCTTCCAGTTTTGGGGGTGATGCCGTTCTTGTTTGGGGTGTTTTTGACGTTTTTTGGGGTCTCTGTTGGGTTCTGTTGGGTTCTCGTTGGTCATCGTGTTGGAAAAGGGTAAATTGTGGTTTTTGGAGAAGATCAGGTACGTTTAGGGTGGTTTTGGGGTGGATCTATGGTTTTGGTGTATTTTCTTCCAGTTTTGGGGGTGATGCCGTTCTTGTTTGGGGTGTTTTTGACGTGTTTTGGTGTCTCCATTAGGTTTTGTTGGGTTCTTGTTTGTCATTATGTTAAATAGGTGTGGATTGTGGTTTTTGGAGAAGATCAGGTAGGTTTAGGGTGTCTTTGGGGTGGATCTATGGTTTTGGGGGATTTTCTTCCAGTTTTGGTGGTGATGCCGTTCTTGTTTGGGGTGTTTTTGACGTTTTTTGGGATCTCTGTTGGGTTCTGTTGGGTTCTCGTTGGTCATCGTGTTGGAAAAGGGTAAATTGTGGGTTTTGGAGAACATCAGGTAAGTTTAGGGTGTCTTTGGGGTGGATCTATGGTTTTGGGGGATTTTCTTCCAGTTTTGGTGGTGATGCCGTTCTTGTTTGGGGTGTTTTTGACGTTTTTTGGGGTCTCCGTTGGGTTTTGTTGGGTTCTCGTTGGTTATCATGGTGGAAAAGGGTAAATTGTGGGTTTTGGAGAACATCAGGTAGGTTTAGGGTGGTTTTGGGGTGGATCTATGGTTTTGGGTGATTTTCTTCCAGTTTTGGGGGTGATGCCGATATTTTTTGGGGTGTTTTTTACGTGTTTTGGGGTCTCCATTAGGTTTTGTTGGGTTCTTGTTTGTCATTATGTTAAATAGGTGTGGATTGTGGTTTTTGGAGAAGATCAGGTAGGTTTAGGGTGTCTTTGGGGTGGATCTATGGTTTTGGGGGATTTTCTTCCAGTTTTGGTGGTGATGCCGTTCTTGTTTGGGGTGTTTTTGACGTTTTTTGGGATCTCTGTTGGGTTCTGTTGGGTTCTCGTTGGTCATCGTGTTGGAAAAGGGTAAATTGTGGGTTTTGGAGAACATCAGGTAAGTTTAGGGTGTCTTTGGGGTGGATCTATGGTTTTGGGGGATTTTCTTCCAGTTTTGGGGGTGATGCCGTTCTTGTTTGGGGTGTTTTTGACGTTTTTTGGGGTCTCCGTTGGGTTTTGTTGGGTTCTCGTTGGTTATCATGGTGGAAAAGGGTAAATTGTGGGTTTTGGAGAAGATCAGGTAGGTTTAGGGTGGTTTTGGGGTGGATCTATGGTTTTGGGGGATTTTCTTCCAGTTTTGGGGGTGATGCCGATATTTTTTTGTGGTGTTTTTGACGTGTTTTGGGGTCTCCATTAGGTTTTGTTGGGTTCTTGTTTGTCATTATGTTAAATAGGAGTGGATTGTGGGTTTTGGAGAACATCAGGTAGTTTTAGGGTGGTTTTGGGGTGGATCTATGGTTTTGGCGGATTTTCTTCCAGTTTTGGTGGTGATGCCGTTCTTGTTTGGGGTGTTTTTGACGTTTTTTGGGGTCTCTGTTGGGTTCTGTTGGGTTCTCGTTGGTCATCGTGTTGGAAAAGGGTAAATTGTGGTTTTTGGAGAAGATCAGGTAGGTTTAGGGTGTCTTTGGGGTGGATCTATGGTTTTGGGGGATTTTCTTCCAGTTTTGGGGGTGATGCCATTCTTGTTTGGGGTATTTTTTAAGGTTTTTGTGATCTCTGTTTGGTTTTGTTGGGTTCTCGTTGGTCATCGTGTTGTAAAAGTGTAAATTGTGGGTTTTGGAGAACTTCAGGTAGGTTTAGGGGGAGTTTTTGCGTGGATTCGTGGTATTTGGGGTTTTCTTCTTTTTGGGGGAGTGATCCTCTCCTTTCTTCGGGTGATTTTGAAGTGTTTTGGGGTTTCCGTTGCGTTTCGTTGAATTCCTAATGTGTTTTATGTTGGTTTGGAGTGTGCTTTGGGATTAGGAGAACATCAGGTAGGTTTAGGGTGTCTTTGGGGTGGATCTATGGTATTTGGGGTTTTCTTCTATTTTTTGGCGTGATCCTGTTCTTTTTTGGGGTGTACTTGAAGTGTTTTGGGGTCTCCGTTGGGTTCTGTTGGGTTCTCGTTGGTCATCGTGTTGGAAAAGGGTAAATTGTGGTTTTTGGAGAAGATCAGGTAGGTTTAGGGTGTCTTTGGGGTGGATCTATGGTTTTGGGGGATTTTCTTCCAGTTTTGGTGGTGATGCCGTTCTTGTTTGGGGTGTTTTTGACGTTTTTTGGGATCTCTGTTGGGTTCTGTTGGGTTCTCGTTGGTCATCGTGTTGGAAAAGGGTAAATTGTGGGTTTTGGAGAACATCAGGTAAGTTTAGGGTGTCTTTGGGGTGGATCTATGGTTTTGGGGGATTTTCTTCCAGTTTTGGGGGTGATGCCGTTCTTGTTTGGGGTGTTTTTGACGTTTTTTGGGGTCTCCGTTGGGTTTTGTTGGGTTCTCGTTGGTTATCATGGTGGAAAAGGGTAAATTGTGGGTTTTGGAGAAGATCAGGTAGGTTTAGGGTGGTTTTGGGTTGGATCTATGGTTTTGGGGGATTTTCTTCCAGTTTTGGGGGTGATGCCGATATTTTTTGTGGTGTTTTTGACGTGTTTTGGGGTCTCCATTAGGTTTTGTTGGGTTCTTGTTTGTCATTATGTTAAATAGGAGTGGATTGTGGGTTTTGGAGAACATCAGGTAGTTTTAGGGTGGTTTTGGGGTGGATCTATGGTTTTGGCGGATTTTCTTCCAGTTTTGGTGGTGATGCCGTTCTTGTTTGGGGTGTTTTTGACGTTTTTTGGGGTCTCTGTTGGGTTCTGTTGGGTTCTCGTTGGTCATCGTGTTGGAAAAGGGTAAATTGTGGTTTTTGGAGAAGATCAGGTAGGTTTAGGGTGTCTTTGGGGTGGATCTATGGTTTTGGGGGATTTTCTTCCAGTTTTGGGGGTGATGCCATTCTTGTTTGGGGTATTTTTTAAGGTTTTTGTGATCTCTGTTTGGTTTTGTTGGGTTCTCGTTGGTCATCGTGTTGTAAAAGTGTAAATTGTGGGTTTTGGAGAACTTCAGGTAGGTTTAGGGGGAGTTTTTGCGTGGATTCGTGGTATTTGGGGTTTTCTTCTTTTTGGGGGAGTGATCCTCTCCTTTCTTCGGGTGATTTTGAAGTGTTTTGGGGTTTCCGTTGCGTTTCGTTGAATTCCTAATGTGTTTTATGGTGGTTTGGAGTGTGCTTTGGGATTAGGAGAACATCAGGTAGGTTTAGGGTGTCTTTGGGGTGGATCTATGGTATTTGGGGTTTTCTTCTATTTTTTGGCGTGATCCTGTTCTTTTTTGGGGTGTACTTGAAGTGTTTTGGGGTCTCCGTTGGGTTCTGTTGGGTTCTCGTTGGTCATCGTGTTGGAAAAGGGTAAATTGTGGTTTTTGGAGAAGATCAGGTAGGTTTAGGGTGGTTTTGGGGTGGATCTATGGTTTTGGGGGATTTTCTTCCAGTTTTGGGGGTGATGCCGTTCTTGTTTGGGGTGTTTTTGACGATTTTGGGGTCTCCGTTGGGTTTTGTTGGGTTCTCGTTGGTTATCATGGTGGAAAAGGGTAAATTGTGGGTTTTCGAGAAAATCAGGTAGGTTTAGAGTGGTTTTGGGGTGGATCTATGGTTTTGGCGTATTTTCTTCCAGTTTTGGGGGTGATGCCGATATTTTTTGGGGTGTTTTTTACGTGTTTTGGGGTCTCCATTAGGTTTTGTTGGGTTCTTGTTTGTCATTATGTTAAATAGGAGTGGATTGTGGGTTTTGGAGAACATCAGGTAGTTTTAGGGTGGTTTTGGGGTGGATCTATGGTTTTGGCGGATTTTCTTCCAGTTTTGGTGGTGATCCTTTTCTTGTTTGGGGTGTTTTTGACGTGTTTTGGGGTCTCTGTTGGGTTCTGTTGGGTTCTCGTTGGTCATCGTGTTGGAAAAGGGTAAATTGTGGTTTTTGGAGAAGATCAGGTAGGTTTAGGGTGGTTTTGGGGTGGATCTATGGTTTTGGCGGATTTTCTTCCAGTTTTGGTGATGATCCTTTTCTTGTTTGGGGTGTTTTTGACGTGTTTTGGTGTCTCCATTAGGTTTTGTTGGCTTCTTGTTTGTCATTATGTTAAATAGGAGTGGATTGTGGGTTTTGGAGAACATCAGGTAGGTTTAGGGTGGTTTTGGGGTGGATCTATGGTTTTGGGGGATTTTCTTCCAGTTTTGGTGGTGATGCCGTTCTTGTTTGGGGTGTTTTTGACGTTTTTTGGGGTCTCTGTTGGGTTCTGTTGGGTTCTCGTTGGTCATCGTGTTGGAAAAGGGTAAATTGTGGTTTTTGGAGAACATCAGGTAGGTTTAGGGTGTCTTTGGGGTGGATCTATGGTTTTGGGGGATTTTCTTCCAGTTTTGGGGGTGATGCCGTTCTTGTTTGGGGTGTTTTTGACGTTTTTTGGGGTCTCTGTTGGGTTCTGTTGGGTTCTCGTTGGTCATCGTGTTGGAAAAGTGTAAATTGTGGTTTTTGGAGAAGATCAGGTAGGTTTAGGGTGGTTTTGGGGTGGATCTATGGTTTTGGGGGATTTTCTTCCAGTTTTGGGGGTGATGCCGTTCTTGTTTGGGGTGTTTTTGACGTTTTTTGGGGTCTCCGTTGGGTTTTGTAGGGTTCTCGTTGGTTATCATGGTGGAAAAGTGTAAATTGTGGGTTTTGGAGAAGATCAGGTAGGTTTAGGGTGGTTTTGGGGTGGATCTATGGTTTTGGCGGATTTTCTTCCAGTTTTGGTGATGATCCTTTTCTTGTTTGGGGTGTTTTTGACGTGTTTTGGTGTCTCCATTAGGTTTTGTTGGGTTCTTGTTTGTCATTATGTTAAATAGGAGTGGATTGTGGGTTTTGGAGAACATCAGGTAGGTTTAGGGTGGTTTTGGGGTGGATCTATGGTTTTGGGGGATTTTCTTCCAGTTTTGGTGGTGATGCCGTTCTTGTTTTGGGGTGTTTTTGACGTTTTTTGGGGTCTCCGTTGGGTTTTGTTGGGTTCTCGTTGGTTATCATGGTTGTAAAGGGTAAATTGTGGGTTTTGGAGAAGATCAGGTAGGTTTAGGGTGGTTTTGGGGTGGATCTATGGTTTTGGCGTATTTTCTTCCGGTTTTGGTGGTGATGCCGTTCTTGTTTGGGGTGTTTTTTACGTGTTTTGGGGTCTCCATTAGGTTTTGTTGGGTTCTTGTTTGTCATTATGTTAAATAGGAGTGGATTGTGGGTTTTGGAGAACATCAGGTAGTTTTAGGGTGGTTTTGGGGTGGATCTATGGTTTTGGGGGATTTTCTTCCAATTTTGGTGATGATCCTTTTCTTGTTTGGGGTGTTTTTGACGTGTTTTGGTGTCTCCATTAGGTTTTGTTGGGTTCTTGTTTGTCATTATGTTAAATAGGTGTGGATTGTGCGTTTTGGAGAAGATCAGGTAGGTTTAGGGTGGTTTTGGGGTGGATCTATGGTTTTGGGGGATTTTCTTCCAGTTTTTGGGGGTGATGCCGTTCTTGTTTGGGGTGTTTTTGGCGTTTTTTGGGGTCTCTGTTGGGTTCTGTTGGGTTCTCGTTGGTCATCGTGTTGGAAAAGGGTAAATTGTGGTTTTTGGAGAAGATCAGGTAGGTTTAGGGTGGTTTTGGGGTGGATCTATGGTTTTGGGGGATTTTTCTTCCAGTTTTGGGGGTGATGCCGTTCTTGTTTGGGGTGTTTTTGACGTTTTTTGGGGTCTCCGTTGGGTTTTGTTGGGTTCTCGTTGGTTATCATGGTGGAAAAGGGTAAATTGTGGGTTTTCGAGAAGATCAGGTAGGTTTAGGGTGGTTTTGGGGTGGATCTATGGTTTTGGGGGATTTTCTTCCAGATTTGGGGGTGATGCCGATATTTTTTGGGGTGTTTTTAAGTGTTTTGGGGTCTCCATTAGGTTTTGTTGGGTTCTTGTTTGTCATTATGTTAAATAGGTGTGGATTGTGGGTTTGGAGAACATCAGGTAGGTTTAGGGTGGTTTTGGGGTGGATCTATGGTTTTGGGGGATTTTCTTCCAGTTTTGGGGGTGATGCCGTTCTTGTTTGGGGTGTTTTTGACGTTTTTTGGGGTCTCCGTTGGGTTTTGTTGGGTTCTCGTTGGTTATCATGGTGGAAAAGTGTAAATTGTGGGTTTTGGAGAAGATCAGGTAGGTTTAGGGTGGTTTTGGGGTGGATCTATGGTTTTGGCGGATTTTCTTCCAGTTTTGGGGGTGATGCCGAAATTTTTTGGGGTGTTTTTTACGTGTTTTGGGGTCTCCATTAGATTTTGTTGGGTTCTTGTTTGTCTTATGTTAAATAGGTGTGGATTGTGGGTTTTGGAGAAGATCAGGTAGGTTTAGGGTGGTTTTGGGGTGGATCTATGGTTTTGGGGGATTTTCTTCCAGTTTTGGTGATGATCCTTTTCTTGTTTGGGGTGTTTTTGACGTGTTTTGGTGTCTCCATTAGGTTTTGTTGGGTTCTTGTTTGTCATTATGTTAAATAGGAGTGGATTGTGGGTTTTGGAGAACATCAAGGTAGGTTTAGGGTGTCTGTGGGGTGGATCTATGGTTTTGGGGGATTTTCTTCCAGTTTTGGTGGTGATGCCGTTCTTGTTTTGGGGTGTTTTTGACGTTTTTTGGGGTCTCCGTTGGGTTTTGTTGGGTTCTCGTTGGTTATCATGGTTGTAAAGGGTAAATTGTGGTTTTTGGAGAAGATCAGGTAGGTTTAGGGTGGTTTTTGGGGTGGATCTATGGTTTTGGCGTATTTTCTTCCGGTTTTGGTGGTGATGCCGTTCTTGTTTGGGGTGTTTTTTACGTGTTTTGGGGTCTCCATTAGTTTTTGTTGGGTTCTTGTTTGTCATTATGTTAAATAGGAGTGGATTGTGGGTTTTGGAGAAGATCAGGTAGGTTTAGGGTGGTTTTGGGGTGGATCTATGGTTTTGGCGGATTTTCTTCCAATTTTGGTGATGATCCTTTTCTTGTTTGGGGTGTTTTTGACGTGTTTTGGTGTCTCCATTAGGTTTTGTTGGGTTCTTTGTTTGTCATTATGTTAAATAGGTGTGGATTGTGGGTTTTGGAGAAGATCAGGTAGGTTTAGGGTGGTTTTGGGGTGGATCTATGGTTTTGGGGAATTTTCTTCCAGTTTTGGTGGTGATGCCGTTCTTGTTTGGGGTGTTTTTGACGTTTTTTGGGGTCTCTGTTGGGTTCTGTTGGGTTCTCGTTGGTCATCGTGTTGAAAAGGGTAAATTGTGGTTTTTGGAGAAGATCAGGTAGGTTTAGGGTGGTTTTGGGGTGGATCTATGGTTTTGGGGGATTTTCTTCCAGTTTTGGGGGTGATGCCGTTCTTGTTTGGGGTGTTTTTGACGTTTTTTGGGGTCTCCGTTGGGTTTTGTTGGGTTCTCGTTGGTTATCATGGTTGTAAAGGGTAAATTGTGGGTTTTGGAGAAGATCAGGTAGGTTTAGGGTGGTTTTGGGGTGGATCTATGGTTTTGGCGTATTTTCTTCCGGTTTTGGTGGTGATGCCGTTCTTGTTTGGGGTGTTTTTGACGTTTTTTGGGGTCTCCGTTGGGTTTTGTTGGGTTCTCGTTGGTTATCATGGTGGAAAAGGGTAAATTGTGGGTTTTGGAGAACATCAGGTAGGTTTAGGGTGGTTTTGGGGTGGATCTATGGTTTTGCGGATTTTCTTCCAGTTTTGGGGGTGATGCCGATATTTTTTGTGGTGTTTTTGACGTGTTTTGGGGTCTCCATTAGGTTTTGTTGGGTTCTTGTTTGTCATTATGTTAAATAGGAGTGGATTGTGGGTTTTGGAGAACATCAGGTAGTTTTAGGGTGGTTTTGGGGTGGATCTATGGTTTTGGGGGATTTTCTTCCAGTTTTGGGGGTGATGCCGTTCTTGTTTGGGGTGTTTTTGACGTGTTTTGGGGTCTCCATTAGGTTTTGTTGGGTTCTTGTTTGTCATTATGTTAAATAGGTGTGGATTGTGGTTTTTGGAGAAGATCAGGTAGGTTTAGGGTGGTTTTGGGGTGGATCTATGGTTTTGGGGGATTTTCTTCCAGTTTTGGTGGTGATGCCGTTCTTGTTTGGGGTGTTTTTGACGTTTTTTGGGGTCTCTGTTGGGTTCTGTTGGGTTCTCGTTGGTCATCGTGTTGTAAAAGTGTAAATTGTGGTTTTTGGAGAAGATCAGGTAGGTTTAGGGTGGTTTTGGGGTGGATCTATGGTTTTGGTGTATTTTCTTCCAGTTTTGGTGGTGATCCTTTTCTTGTTTGGGGTGTTTTTGACGTGTTTTGGTGTCTCCATTAGGTTTTGTTGGGTTCTTGTTTGTCATTATGTTAATAGGTGTGGATTGTGGTTTTTGGAGAAGATCAGGTAGGTTTAGGGTGTCTTTGGGGTGGATCTATGGTTTTGGGGGATTTTCTTCCAGTTTTGGTGGTGATGCCGTTCTTGTTTGGGGTGTTTTTGACGTTTTTTGGGATCTCTGTTGGGTTCTGTTGGGTTCTCGTTGGTCATCGTGTTGGAAAAGGGTAAATTGTGGGTTTTGGAGAACATCAGGTAAGTTTAGGGTGTCTTTGGGGTGGATCTATGGTTTTGGGGATTTTCTTCCAGGTTTTGGGGGTGATGCCGTTCTTGTTTGGGGTGTTTTTGACGTTTTTTGGGGTCTCCGTTGGGTTTTGTTGGGTTCTCGTTGGTTATCATGGTGGAAAAGGGTAAATTGTGGGTTTTGGAGAACATCAGGTAGTTTTCGGGTGGTTTTGGGGTGGATCTATGGTTTTGGGGGATTTTCTTCCAGTTTTGGGGGTGATGCCGATATTTTTTGTGGTGTTTTTTGACGTGTTTTGGGTCTCCATTAGGTTTTGTTGGGTTCTTGTTTGTCATTATGTTAAATAGGAGTGGATTGTGGGTTTTGGAGAACATCAGGTAGTTTTAGGGTGGTTTTGGGGTGGATCTATGGTTTTGGCGGATTTTCTTCCAGTTTTGGTGGTGATGCCGTTCTTGTTTGGGGTGTTTTTG
This sequence comes from Aythya ferina, assembly GCF_964211825.1. NCBI lineage: Eukaryota > Metazoa > Chordata > Aves > Anseriformes > Anatidae > Aythya > Aythya ferina. The sequence continues at coordinate 112,750 of NW_028181331.1, forward strand.
ACGTGTTTTGGGGTCTCTGTTGGGTTCTGTTGGGTTCTCGTTGGTCATCGTGTTGGAAAAGGGTAAATTGTGGTTTTTGGAGAACATCAGGTAGGTTTAGGGTGTCTTTGGGGTGGATCTATGGTTTTGGCGGATTTTCTTCCAGTTTTGGTGATGATCCTTTTCTTGTTTGGGGTGTTTTTGACGTGTTTTGGTGTCTCCATTAGGTTTTGTTGGGTTCTTGTTTGTCATTATGTTAAATAGGAGTGGATTGTGGGTTTTGGAGAAGATCAGGTAGGTTTAGGGTGGTTTTGGGGTGGATCTATGGTTTTGGGGGATTTTCTTCCAGTTTTGGGGGTGATGCCGTTCTTGTTTGGGGTGTTTTTGACGTTTTTTGGGGTCTCCGTTGGGTTTTGTTGGGTTCTCGTTGGTTATCATGGTGGAAAAGGGTAAATTGTGGGTTTTGGAGAAGATCAGGTAGGTTTAGGGTGGTTTTTGGGGTGGATCTATGGTTTTGGCGGATTTTCTTCCAGTTTTGGGGGTGATGCCGATATTTTTTGGGGTGTTTTTTACGTGTTTTGGGGTCTCCATTAGGTTTTGTTGGGTTCTTGTTTGTCATTATGTTAAATAGGAGTGGATTGTGGGTTTTGGAGAACATCAGGTAGTTTTAGGGTGGTTTTGGGGTGGATCTATGGTTTTGGCGGATTTTCTTCCAGTTTTGGTGATGATCCTTTTCTTGTTTGGGGTGTTTTTGACGTGTTTTGGTGTCTCCATTAGGTTTTGTTGGGTTCTTGTTTGTCATTATGTTAAATAGGAGTGGATTGTGGTTTTTGGAGAAGATCAGGTAGGTTTAGGGTGGTTTTGGGGTGGATCTATGGTTTTGGGGGATTTTCTTCCAGTTTTGGGGGTGATGCCGTTCTTGTTTGGGGTGTTTTTGACGTGTTTTGGGGTCTCCATTAGGTTTTGTTGTGTTCTTGTTTGTCATTATGTTAAATAGGTGTGGATTGTGGGTTTTGGAGAACATCAGGTAGGTTTAGGGTGGTTTTGGTGTGGATCTATGGTTTTGGGGGATTTTCTTCCAGTTTTGGTGGTGATGCCGTTCTTGTTTGGGGTGTTTTTGACGTGTTTTGGTGTCTCCATTAGGTTTTGTTGGGTTCTTGTTTGTCATTATGTTAAATAGGTGTGGATTGTGGGTTTTGGAGAAGATCAGGTAGGTTTAGGGTGGTTTTGGGGTGGATCTATGGTTTTGGGGGATTTTCTTCCAGTTTTGGGGGTGATGCCGTTCTTGTTTGGGGTGTTTTTGACGTTTTTTGGGGTCTCCGTTGGGTTCTGTTGGGTTCTCGTTGGTCATCGTGTTGGAAAAGGGTAAATAGTGGGTTTTGGAGAAGATCAGGTAGGTTTAGGGTGGTTTTGGGGTGGATCTATGGTTTTGGCGGATTTTCTTCCATTTTTGGTGGTGATGCCGATATTTTTTGGGGTGTTTTTTACGTGTTTTGGGGTCTCCATTAGGTTTTGTTTGGTTCTTGTTTGTCATTATGTTAAATAGGAGTGGATTGTGGGTTTTGGAGAACATCAGGTAGTTTTAGGGTGGTTTTGGGGTTAATCTATGGTTTTGGGGGATTTTCTTCCAGTTTTGGTGATGATCCTTTTCTTGTTTGGGGTGTTTTTGACGTGTTTTGGTGTCTCCATTAGGTTTTGTTGGGTTCTTGTTTGTCATTATGTTAAATAGGTGTGGATTGTGGGTTTTGGAGAAGATCAGGTAGGTTTAGGGTGGTTTTGGGGTGGATCTATGGTTTTGGGGGATTTTCTTCCAGTTTTGGGGGTGATGCCGTTCTTGTTTGGGGTGTTTTTGACGTTTTTTGGGGTCTCTGTTGGGTTCTGTTGGGTTCTCGTTGGTCATCGTGTTGGAAAAGTGTAAATTGTGGGTTTTGGAGAAGATCAGGTAGGTTTAGGGTGGTTTTGGGGTGGATCTATGGTTTTGGCGGATTTTCTCCCAGTTTTGGGGGTGATGCCGAAATTTTTTGGGGTGTTTTTTACGTGTTTTGGGGTCTCCATTAGATTTTGTTGGGTTCTTGTTTGTCATTATGTTAAATAGGTGTGGATTGTGGGTTTTGGAGAAGATCAGGTAGGTTTAGGGTGGTTTTGGGGTGGATCTATGGTTTTGGGGGATTTTCTTCCAGTTTTGGTGATGATCCTTTTCTTGTTTGGGGTGTTTTTGACGTGTTTTGGTGTCTCCATTAGGTTTTGTTGGGTTCTTGTTTGTCATTATGTTAAATAGGAGTGGATTGTGGGTTTTGGAGAACATCAGGTAGGTTTAGGGTGTCTGTGGGGTGGATCTATGGTTTTGGGGGATTTTCTTCCAGTTTTGGTGGTGATGCCGTTCTTGTTTTGGGGTGTTTTTGACGTTTTTTGGGGTCTCCGTTGGGTTTTGTTGGGTTCTCGTTGGTTATCATGGTTGTAAAGGGTAAATTGTGGTTTTTGGAGAAGATCAGGTAGGTTTAGGGTGGTTTTGGGGTGGATCTATGGTTTTGGCGTATTTTCTTCCGGTTTTGGTGGTGATGCCGTTCTTGTTTGGGGTGTTTTTTACGTGTTTTGGGGTCTCCATTAGTTTTTGTTGGGTTCTTGTTTGTCATTATGTTAAATAGGAGTGGATTGTGGGTTTTGGAGAAGATCAGGTAGGTTTAGGGTGGTTTTGGGGTGGATCTATGGTTTTGGCGGATTTTCTTCCAATTTTGGTGATGATCCTTTTCTTGTTTGGGGTGTTTTTGACGTGTTTTGGTGTCTCCATTAGGTTTTGTTGGGTTCTTGTTTGTCATTATGTTAAATAGGTGTGGATTGTGGGTTTTGGAGAAGATCAGGTAGGTTTAGGGTGGTTTTGGGGTGGATCTATGGTTTTGGGGGATTTTCTTCCAGTTTTGGTGGTGATGCCGTTCTTGTTTGGGGTGTTTTTGACGTTTTTTGGGGTCTCTGTTGGGTTCTGTTGGGTTCTCGTTGGTCATCGTGTTGGAAAAGGGTAAATTGTGGTTTTTGGAGAAGATCAGGTAGGTTTAGGGTGGTTTTGGGGTGGATCTATGGTTTTGGGGGATTTTCTTCCAGTTTTGGGGGTGATGCCGTTCTTGTTTGGGGTGTTTTTGACGTTTTTTGGGGTCTCCGTTGGGTTTTGTTGGGTTCTCGTTGGTTATCATGGTTGTAAAGGGTAAATTGTGGGTTTTGGAGAAGATCAGGTAGGTTTAGGGTGGTTTTGGGGTGGATCTATGGTTTTGGCGTATTTTCTTCCGGTTTTGGTGGTGATGCCGTTCTTGTTTGGGGTGTTTTTGACGTTTTTTGGGGTCTCCGTTGGGTTTTGTTGGGTTCTCGTTGGTTATCATGGTGGAAAAGGGTAAATTGTGGGTTTTGGAGAACATCAGGTAGGTTTAGGGTGGTTTTGGGGTGGATCTATGGTTTTGGCGGATTTTCTTCCAGTTTTGGGGGTGATGCCGATATTTTTTGTGGTGTTTTTGACGTGTTTTGGGGTCTCCATTAGGTTTTGTTGGGTTCTTGTTTGTCATTATGTTAAATAGGAGTGGATTGTGGGTTTTGGAGAACATCAGGTAGTTTTAGGGTGGTTTTGGGGTGGATCTATGGTTTTGGGGGATTTTCTTCCAGTTTTGGGGGTGATGCCGTTCTTGTTTGGGGTGTTTTTGACGTGTTTTGGGGTCTCCATTAGGTTTTGTTGGGTTCTTGTTTGTCATTATGTTAAATAGGTGTGGATTGTGGGTTTTGGAGAAGATCAGGTAGTTTTAGGGTGGTTTTGGGGTGGATCTATGGTTTTGGGGGATTTTCTTCCAGTTTTGGTGGTGATGCCGTTCTTGTTTGGGGTGTTTTTGACGTTTTTTGGGGTCTCTGTTGGGTTCTGTTGGGTTCTCGTTGGTCATCGTGTTGGAAAAGGGTAAATTGTGGTTTTTGGAGAAGATCAGGTAGGTTTAGGGTGGTTTTGGGGTGGATCTATGGTTTTGGTGTATTTTCTTCCAGTTTTGGTGGTGATCCTTTTCTTGTTTGGGGTGTTTTTGACGTGTTTTGGTGTCTCCATTAGGTTTTGTTGGGTTCTTGTTTGTCATTATGTTAAATAGGTGTGGATTGTGGTTTTTGGAGAAGATCAGGTAGGTTTAGGGTGTCTTTGGGGTGGATCTATGGTTTTGGGGGATTTTCTTCCAGTTTTGGTGGTGATGCCGTTCTTGTTTGGGGTGTTTTTGACGTTTTTTGGGATCTCTGTTGGGTTCTGTTGGGTTCTCGTTGGTCATCGTGTTGGAAAAGGGTAAATTGTGGGTTTTGGAGAACATCAGGTAAGTTTAGGGTGTCTTTGGGGTGGATCTATGGTTTTGGGGGATTTTCTTCCAGTTTTGGGGGTGATGCCGTTCTTGTTTGGGGTGTTTTTGACGTTTTTTGGGGTCTCCGTTGGGTTTTGTTGGGTTCTCGTTGGTTATCATGGTGGAAAAGGGTAAATTGTGGGTTTTGGAGAACATCAGGTAGTTTTCGGGTGGTTTTGGGGTGGATCTATGGTTTTGGGGGATTTTCTTCCAGTTTTGGGGGTGATGCCGATATTTTTTGTGGTGTTTTTGACGTGTTTTGGGGTCTCCATTAGGTTTTGTTGGGTTCTTGTTTGTCATTATGTTAAATAGGAGTGGATTGTGGGTTTTGGAGAACATCAGGTAGTTTTAGGGTGGTTTTGGGGTGGATCTATGGTTTTGGCGGATTTTCTTCCAGTTTTGGTGGTGATGCCGTTCTTGTTTGGGGTGTTTTTGACGTGTTTTGGGGTCTCTGTTGGGTTCTGTTGGGTTCTCGTTGGTCATCGTGTTGGAAAAGGGTAAATTGTGGTTTTTGGAGAACATCAGGTAGGTTTAGGGTGGTTTTGGGGTGGATCTATGGTTTTGGGGGATTTTCTTCCAGTTTTGGGGGTGATGCCGTTCTTGTTTGGGGTGTTTTTGACGTTTTTTGGGGTCTCCGTTGGGTTTTGTTGGGTTCTCGTTGGTTATCATGGTGGAAAAGGGTAAATTGTGGGTTTTGGAGAAGATCAGGTAGGTTTAGGGTGGTTTTGGGGTGGATCTATGGTTTTGGCGGATTTTCTTCCAGTTTTGGGGGTGATGCCGATATTTTTTGGGGTGTTTTTTACGTGTTTTGGGGTCTCCATTAGGTTTTGTTGGGTTCTTGTTTGTCATTATGTTAAATAGGAGTGGATTGTGGGTTTTGGAGAACATCAGGTAGTTTTAGGGTGGTTTTGGGGTGGATCTATGGTTTTGGCGGATTTTCTTCCAGTTTTGGTGATGATCCTTTTCTTGTTTGGGGTGTTTTTGACGTGTTTTGGTGTCTCCATTAGGTTTTGTTGGGTTCTTGTTTGTCATTATGTTAAATAGGAGTGGATTGTGGTTTTTGGAGAAGATCAGGTAGGTTTAGGGTGGTTTTGGTGTGGATCTATGGTTTTGGGGGATTTTCTTCCAGTTTTGGGGGTGATGCCGTTCTTGTTTGGGGTGTTTTTGACGTGTTTTGGGGTCTCCATTAGGTTTTGTTGTGTTCTTGTTTGTCATTATGTTAAATAGGTGTGGATTGTGGGTTTTGGAGAACATCAGGTAGGTTTAGGGTGGTTTTGGTGTGGATCTATGGTTTTGGGGGATTTTCTTCCAGTTTTGGTGGTGATGCCGTTCTTGTTTGGGGTGTTTTTGACGTGTTTTGGTGTCTCCATTAGGTTTTGTTGGGTTCTTGTTTGTCATTATGTTAAATAGGTGTGGATTGTGGGTTTTGGAGAAGATCAGGTAGGTTTAGGGTGGTTTTGGGGTGGATCTATGGTTTTGGGGGATTTTCTTCCAGTTTTGGGGGTGATGCCGTTCTTGTTTGGGGTGTTTTTGACGTTTTTTGGGGTCTCCGTTGGGTTCTGTTGGGTTCTCGTTGGTCATCGTGTTGGAAAAGGGTAAATTGTGGGTTTTGGAGAAGATCAGGTAGGTTTAGGGTGGTTTTGGGGTGGATCTATGGTTTTGGCGGATTTTCTTCCATTTTTGGTGGTGATGCCGATATTTTTTGGGGTGTTTTTTACGTGTTTTGGGGTCTCCATTAGGTTTTGTTTGGTTCTTGTTTGTCATTATGTTAAATAGGAGTGGATTGTGGGTTTTGGAGAACATCAGGTAGTTTTAGGGTGGTTTTGGGGTGGATCTATGGTTTTGGGGGATTTTCTTCCAGTTTTGGTGATGATCCTTTTCTTGTTTGGGGTGTTTTTGACGTGTTTTGGTGTCTCCATTAGGTTTTGTTGGGTTCTTGTTTGTCATTATGTTAAATAGGTGTGGATTGTGGGTTTTGGAGAAGATCAGGTAGGTTTAGGGTGGTTTTGGGGTGGATCTATGGTTTTGGGGGATTTTCTTCCAGTTTTGGGGGTGATGCCGTTCTTGTTTGGGGTGTTTTTGACGTTTTTTGGGGTCTCTGTTGGGTTCTGTTGGGTTCTCGTTGGTCATCGTGTTGGAAAAGGGTAAATTGTGGGTTTTGGAGAAGATCAGGTAGGTTTAGGGTGGTTTTGGGGTGGATCTATGGTTTTGGGGGATTTTCTTCCAGTTTTGGGGGTGATGCCGTTCTTGTTTGGGGTGTTTTTGACGTTTTTTGGGGTCTCTGTTTGGTTTTGTTGGGTTCTCGTTGGTTATCATGGTGGAAAAGGGTAAATTGTGGGTTTTGGAGAAGATCAGGTAGGTTTAGGGTGGTTTTGGGGTGGATCTATGGTTTTGGCGTATTTTCTTCCGGTTTTGGTGGTGATGCCGTTCTTGTTTGGGGTGTTTTTGACGTTTTTTGGGGTCTCCGTTGGGTTTTGTTGGGTTCTCGTTGGTTATCATGGTGGAAAAGGGTAAATTGTGGGTTTTGGAGAACATCAGGTAGGTTTAGGGTGGTTTTGGGGTGGATCTATGGTTTTGGGTGATTTTCTTCCAGTTTTGGGGGTGATGCCGATATTTTTTGGGGTGTTTTTGACGTGTTTTGGGGTCTCCATTAGGTTTTGTTGGGTTCTTGTTTGTCATTATGTTAAATAGGAGTGGATTGTGGGTTTTGGAGAACATCAGGTAGTTTTAGGGTGGTTTTGGGGTGGATCTATGGTTTTGGGGGATTTTCTTCCAGTTTTCGGGGTGATGCCGTTCTTGTTTGGGGTGTTTTTGACGTGTTTTGGGGTCTCCATTAGGTTTTGTTGGGTTCTTGTTTGTCATTATGTTAAATAGGTGTGGATTGTGGGTTTTGGAGAAGATCAGGTAGGTTTAGGGTGGTTTTGGGGTGGATCTATGGTTTTGGGGGATTTTCTTCCAGTTTTGGTGGTGATGCCGTTCTTGTTTGGGGTGTTTTTGACGTTTTTTGGGGTCTCTGTTGGGTTCTGTTGGGTTCTCGTTGGTCATCGTGTTGGAAAAGGGTAAATTGTGGGTTTTGGAGAAGATCAGGTAGGTTTAGGGTGGTTTTGGGGTGGATCTATGGTTTTGGTGTATTTTCTTCCAGTTTTGGTGGTGATCCTTGTCTTGTTTGTGGTGTTTTTGACGTGTTTTGGTGTCTCCATTAGGTTTTGTTGGGTTCTTGTTTGTCATTATGTTAAATAGGTGTGGATTGTGGTTTTTGGAGAAGATCAGGTAGGTTTAGGGTGTCTTTGGGGTGGATCTATGGTTTTGGGGGATTTTCTTCCAGTTTTGGTGGTGATGCCGTTCTTGTTTGGGGTGTTTTTGACGTTTTTTGGGATCTCTGTTGGGTTCTGTTGGGTTCTCGTTGGTCATCGTGTTGTAAAAGTGTAAATTGTGGGTTTTGGAGAACTTCAGGTAGGTTTAGGGGGAGTTTTTGCGTGGATTCGTGGTATTTGGGGTTTTCTTCTTTTTGGGGGAGTGATCCTCTCCTTTCTTCGGGTGATTTTGAAGTGTTTTGGGGTTTCCGTTGCGTTTCGTTGAATTCCTAATGTGTTTTATGTTGGTTTGGAGTGTGCTTTGGGATTAGGAGAACATCAGGTAGGTTTAGGGTGTCTTTGGGGTGGATCTATGGTATTTGGGGTTTTCTTCTATTTTTTGGCGTGATCCTGTTCTTTTTTGGGGTGTACTTGAAGTGTTTTGGGGTCTCCGTTGGGTTCTGTTGGGTTCTCGTTGGTCATCGTGTTGGAAAAGGGTAAATTGTGGTTTTTGGAGAAGATCAGGTAGGTTTAGGGTGTCTTTGGGGTGGATCTATGGTTTTGGGGGATTTTCTTCCAGTTTTGGTGGTGATGCCGTTCTTGTTTGGGGTGTTTTTGACGTTTTTTGGGATCTCTGTTGGGTTCTGTTGGGTTCTCGTTGGTCATCGTGTTGGAAAAGGGTAAATTGTGGGTTTTGGAGAACATCAGGTAAGTTTAGGGTGTCTTTGGGGTGGATCTATGGTTTTGGGGGATTTTCTTCCAGTTTTGGGGGTGATGCCGTTCTTGTTTGGGGTGTTTTTGACGTTTTTTGGGGTCTCCGTTGGGTTTTGTTGGGTTCTCGTTGGTTATCATGGTGGAAAAGGGTAAATTGTGGGTTTTGGAGAAGATCAGGTAGGTTTAGGGTGGTTTTGGGGTGGATCTATGGTTTTGGGGGATTTTCTTCCAGTTTTGGGGGTGATGCCGATATTTTTTGTGGTGTTTTTGACGTGTTTTGGGGTCTCCATTAGGTTTTGTTGGGTTCTTGTTTGTCATTATGTTAAATAGGAGTGGATTGTGGGTTTTGGAGAACATCAGGTAGTTTTAGGGTGGTTTTGGGGTGGATCTATGGTTTTGGCGGATTTTCTTCCAGTTTTGGTGGTGATGCCGTTCTTGTTTGGGGTGTTTTTGACGTTTTTTGGGGTCTCTGTTGGGTTCTGTTGGGTTCTCGTTGGTCATCGTGTTGGAAAAGGGTAAATTGTGGTTTTTGGAGAAGATCAGGTAGGTTTAGGGTGTCTTTGGGGTGGATCTATGGTTTTGGGGGATTTTCTTCCAGTTTTGGGGGTGATGCCATTCTTGTTTGGGGTATTTTTTAAGGTTTTTGTGATCTCTGTTTGGTTTTGTTGGGTTCTCGTTGGTCATCGTGTTGTAAAAGTGTAAATTGTGGGTTTTGGAGAACTTCAGGTAGGTTTAGGGGGAGTTTTTGCGTGGATTCATGGTATTTGGGGTTTTCTTCTTTTTGGGGGAGTGATCCTCTCCTTTCTTCGGGTGATTTTGAAGTGTTTTGGGGTTTCCGTTGCGTTTCGTTGAATTCCTAATGTGTTTTATGGTGGTTTGGAGTGTGCTTTGGGATTAGGAGAACATCAGGTAGGTTTAGGGTGTCTTTGGGGTGGATCTATGGTATTTGGGGTTTTCTTCTATTTTTTGGCGTGATCCTGTTCTTTTTTGGGGTGTACTTGAAGTGTTTTGGGGTCTCCGTTGGGTTCTGTTGGGTTCTCGTTGGTCATCGTGTTGGAAAAGGGTAAATTGTGGTTTTTGGAGAAGATCAGGTAGGTTTAGGGTGGTTTTGGGGTGGATCTATGGTTTTGGGGGATTTTCTTCCAGTTTTGGGGGTGATGCCGTTCTTGTTTGGGGTGTTTTTGACGTTTTTTGGGGTCTCCGTTGGGTTTTGTTGGGTTCTCGTTGGTTATCATGGTGGAAAAGGGTAAATTGTGGGTTTTCGAGAAAATCAGGTAGGTTTAGAGTGGTTTTGGGGTGGATCTATGGTTTTGGCGTATTTTCTTCCAGTTTTGGGGGTGATGCCGATATTTTTTGGGGTGTTTTTTACGTGTTTTGGGGTCTCCATTAAGTTTTGTTGGGTTCTTGTTTGTCATTATGTTAAATAGGAGTGGATTGTGGGTTTTGGAGAACATCAGGTAGTTTTAGGGTGGTTTTGGGGTGGATCTATGGTTTTGGGGGATTTTCTTCCAGTTTTGGTGGTGATCCTTTTCTTGTTTGGGGTGTTTTTGACGTGTTTTGGGGTCTCTGTTGGGTTCTGTTGGGTTCTCGTTGGTCATCGTGTTGGAAAAGGGTAAATTGTGGTTTTTGGAGAAGATCAGGTAGGTTTAGGGTGGTTTTGGGGTGGATCTATGGTTTTGGCGGATTTTCTTCCAGTTTTGGTGATGATCCTTTTCTTGTTTGGGGTGTTTTTGACGTGTTTTGGTGTCTCCATTAGGTTTTGTTGGCTTCCTGTTTGTCATTATGTTAAATAGGTGTGGATTGTGGTTTTTGGAGAAGATCAGGTAGGTTTAGGGTGGTTTTGGGGTGGATCTATGGTTTTGGGGGATTTTCTTCCAGTTTTGGGGGTGATGCCGTTCTTGTTTGGGGTGTTTTTGACGTGTTTTGGGGTCTCCATTAGGTTTTGTTGTGTTCTTGTTTGTCATTATGTTAAATAGGTGTGGATTGTGGGTTTTGGAGAACATCAGGTAGGTTTAGGGTGGTTTTGGTGTGGATCTATGGTTTTGGGGGATTTTCTTCCAGTTTTGGTGGTGATGCCGTTCTTGTTTGGGGTGTTTTTGACGTGTTTTGGTGTCTCCATTAGGTTTTGTTGGGTTCTTGTTTGTCATTATGTTAAATAGGTGTGGATTGTGGGTTTTGGAGAAGATCAGGTAGGTTTAGGGTGGTTTTGGGGTGGATCTATGGTTTTGGGGGATTTTCTTCCAGTTTTGGGGGTGATGCCGTTCTTGTTTGGGGTGTTTTTGACGTTTTTTGGGGTCTCCGTTGGGTTCTGTTGGGTTCTCGTTGGTCATCGTGTTGGAAAAGGGTAAATTGTGGGTTTTGGAGAAGATCAGGTAGGTTTAGGGTGGTTTTGGGTGGATCTATGGTTTTGGCGGATTTTCTTCCATTTTTGGTGGTGATGCCGATATTTTTTGGGGTGTTTTTTACGTGTTTTGGGGTCTCCATTAGGTTTTTGTTTGGTTCTTGTTTGTCATTATGTTAAATAGGAGTGGATTGTGGGTTTTGGAGAACATCAGGTAGTTTTAGGGTGGTTTTGGGGTGGATCTATGGTTTTGGGGGATTTTCTTCCAGTTTTGGTGATGATCCTTTTCTTGTTTGGGGTGTTTTTGACGTGTTTTGGTGTCTCCATTAGGTTTTGTTGGGTTCTTGTTTGTCATTATGTTAAATAGGTGTGGATTGTGGGTTTTGGAGAAGATCAGGTAGGTTTAGGGTGGTTTTGGGGTGGATCTATGGTTTTGGGGGATTTTCTTCCAGTTTTGGGGGTGATGCCGTTCTTGTTTGGGGTGTTTTTGACGTTTTTTGGGGTCTCCGTTGGGTTCTGTTGGGTTCTCGTTGGTCATCGTGTTGGAAAAGGGTAAATTGTGGGTTTTGGAGAACATCAGGTAAGTTTAGGGTGTCTTTGGGGTGGATCTATGGTTTTGGGGGATTTTCTTCCAGTTTTGGGGGTGATGCCGTTCTTGTTTGGGGTGTTTTTGACGTTTTTTGGGGTCTCCGTTGGGTTTTGTTGGGTTCTCGTTGGTTATCATGGTGGAAAAGGGTAAATTGTGGGTTTTGGAGAAGATCAGGTAGGTTTAGGGTGGTTTTGGGGTGGATCTATGGTTTTGGGGGATTTTCTTCCAGTTTTGGGGGTGATGCCGATATTTTTTGGGGTGTTTTTGACGTGTTTTGGGGTCTCCATTAGGTTTTGTTGGGTTCTTGTTTGTCATTATGTTAAATAGGAGTGGATTGTGGGTTTTGGAGAACATCAGGTAGTTTTAGGGTGGTTTTGGGGTGGATCTATGGTTTTGGCGGATTTTCTTCCAGTTTTGGTGGTGATGCCGTTCTTGTTTGGGGTGTTTTTGACGTTTTTTGGGGTCTCTGTTGGGTTCTGTTGGGTTCTCGTTGGTCATCGTGTTGGAAAAGGGTAAATTGTGGTTTTTGGAGAAGATCAGGTAGGTTTAGGGTGTCTTTGGGGTGGATCTATGGTTTTGGGGGATTTTCTTCCAGTTTTGGGGGTGATGCCATTCTTGTTTGGGGTATTTTTTAAGGTTTTTGTGATCTCTGTTTGGTTTTGTTGGGTTCTCGTTGGTCATCGTGTTGTAAAAGTGTAAATTGTGGGTTTTGGAGAACTTCAGGTAGGTTTAGGGGGAGTTTTTGCGTGGATTCATGGTATTTGGGGTTTTCTTCTTTTTGGGGGAGTGATCCTCTCCTTTCTTCGGGTGATTTTGAAGTGTTTTGGGGTTTCCGTTGCGTTTCGTTGAATTCCTAATGTGTTTTATGGTGGTTTGGAGTGTGCTTTGGGATTAGGAGAACATCAGGTAGGTTTAGGGTGTCTTTGGGGTGGATCTATGGTATTTGGGGTTTTCTTCTATTTTTTGGCGTGATCCTGTTCTTTTTTGGGGTGTACTTGAAGTGTTTTGGGGTCTCCGTTGGGTTCTGTTGGGTTCTCGTTGGTCATCGTGTTGGAAAAGGGTAAATTGTGGTTTTTGGAGAAGATCAGGTAGGTTTAGGGTGGTTTTGGGGTGGATCTATGGTTTTGGGGGATTTTCTTCCAGTTTTGGGGGTGATGCCGTTCTTGTTTGGGGTGTTTTTGACGTTTTTTGGGGTCTCCGTTGGGTTTTGTTGGGTTCTCGTTGGTTATCATGGTGGAAAAGGGTAAATTGTGGGTTTTCGAGAAAATCAGGTAGGTTTAGAGTGGTTTTGGGGTGGATCTATGGTTTTGGCGTATTTTCTTCCAGTTTTGGGGGTGATGCCGATATTTTTTGGGGTGTTTTTTACGTGTTTTGGGGTCTCCATTAGGTTTTGTTGGGTTCTTGTTTGTCATTATGTTAAATAGGAGTGGATTGTGGGTTTTGGAGAACATCAGGTAGTTTTAGGGTGGTTTTGGGGTGGATCTATGGTTTTGGCGGATTTTCTTCCAGTTTTGGTGGTGATCCTTTTCTTGTTTGGGGTGTTTTTGACGTGTTTTGGGGTCTCTGTTGGGTTCTGTTGGGTTCTCGTTGGTCATCGTGTTGGAAAAGGGTAAATTGTGGTTTTTGGAGAAGATCAGGTAGGTTTAGGGTGGTTTTGGGGTGGATCTATGGTTTTGGCGGATTTTCTTCCAGTTTTGGTGATGATCCTTTTCTTGTTTGGGGTGTTTTTGACGTGTTTTGGTGTCTCCATTAGGTTTTGTTGGCTTCTTGTTTGTCATTATGTTAAATAGGAGTGGATTGTGGGTTTTGGAGAACATCAGGTAGGTTTAGGGTGGTTTTGGGGTGGATCTATGGTTTTGGGGGATTTTCTTCCAGTTTTGGTGGTGATGCCGTTCTTGTTTGGGGTGTTTTTGACGTTTTTTGGGGTCTCTGTTGGGTTCTGTTGGGTTCTCGTTGGTCATCGTGTTGGAAAAGGGTAAATTGTGGTTTTTGGAGAACATCAGGTAGGTTTAGGGTGTCTTTGGGGTGGATCTATGGTTTTGGGGGATTTTCTTCCAGTTTTGGGGGTGATGCCGTTCTTGTTTGGGGTGTTTTTGACGTTTTTTGGGGTCTCTGTTGGGTTCTGTTGGGTTCTCGTTGGTCATCGTGTTGGAAAAGTGTAAATTGTGGTTTTTGGAGAAGATCAGGTAGGTTTAGGGTGGTTTTGGGGTGGATCTATGGTTTTGGGGGATTTTCTTCCAGTTTTGGGGGTGATGCCGTTCTTGTTTGGGGTGTTTTTGACGTTTTTTGGGGTCTCCGTTGGGTTTTGTAGGGTTCTCGTTGGTTATCATGGTGGAAAAGTGTAAATTGTGGGTTTTGGAGAAGATCAGGTAGGTTTAGGGTGGTTTTGGGGTGGATCTATAGTTTTGGCGGATTTTCTTCCAGTTTTGGGGGTGATGCCGAAATTTTTTGGGGTGTTTTTTACGTGTTTTGGGGTCTCCATTAGATTTTGTTGGGTTCTTGTTTGTCATTATGTTAAATAGGTGTGGATTGTGGGTTTTGGATAAGATCAGGTAGGTTTAGGGTGGTTTTGGGGTGGATCTATGGTTTTGGGGGATTTTCTTCCAGTTTTGGTGATGATCCTTTTCTTGTTTGGGGTGTTTTTGACGTGTTTTGGTGTCTCCATTAGGTTTTGTTGGGTTCTTGTTTGTCATTATGTTAAATAGGAGTGGATTGTGGGTTTTGGAGAACATCAGGTAGGTTTAGGGTGGTTTTGGGGTGGATCTATGGTTTTGGGGGATTTTCTTCCAGTTTTGGTGGTGATGCCGTTCTTGTTTTGGGGTGTTTTTGACGTTTTTTGGGGTCTCCGTTGGGTTTTGTTGGGTTCTCGTTGGTTATCATGGTTGTAAAGGGTAAATTGTGGGTTTTGGAGAAGATCAGGTAGGTTTAGGGTGGTTTTGGGGTGGATCTATGGTTTTGGCGTATTTTCTTCCGGTTTTGGTGGTGATGCCGTTCTTGTTTGGGGTGTTTTTTACGTGTTTTGGGGTCTCCATTAGGTTTTGTTGGGTTCTTGTTTGTCATTATGTTAAATAGGAGTGGATTGTGGGTTTTGGAGAACATCAGGTAGTTTTAGGGTGGTTTTGGGGTGGATCTATGGTTTTGGGGGATTTTCTTCCAATTTTGGTGATGATCCTTTTCTTGTTTGGGGTGTTTTTGACGTGTTTTGGTGTCTCCATTAGGTTTTGTTGGGTTCTTGTTTGTCATTATGTTAAATAGGTGTGGATTGTGGGTTTTGGAGAAGATCAGGTAGGTTTAGGGTGGTTTTGGGGTGGATCTATGGTTTTGGGGGATTTTCTTCCAGTTTTGGGGGTGATGCCGTTCTTGTTTGGGGTGTTTTTGGCGTTTTTTGGGGTCTCTGTTGGGTTCTGTTGGGTTCTCGTTGGTCATCGTGTTGGAAAAGGGTAAATTGTGGTTTTTGGAGAAGATCAGGTAGGTTTAGGGTGGTTTTGGGGTGGATCTATGGTTTTGGGGGATTTTCTTCCAGTTTTGGGGGTGATGCCGTTCTTGTTTGGGGTGTTTTTGACGTTTTTTGGGGTCTCCGTTGGGTTTTGTTGGGTTCTCGTTGGTTATCATGGTGGAAAAGGGTAAATTGTGGGTTTTCGAGAAGATCAGGTAGGTTTAGGGTGGTTTTGGGGTGGATCTATGGTTTTGGGGGATTTTCTTCCAGATTTGGGGGTGATGCCGATATTTTTTGGGGTGTTTTTAAGTGTTTTGGGGTCTCCATTAGGTTTTGTTGGGTTCTTGTTTGTCATTATGTTAAATAGGTGTGGATTGTGGGTTTTGGAGAACATCAGGTAGGTTTAGGGTGGTTTTGGGGTGGATCTATGGTTTTGGGGGATTTTCTTCCAGTTTTGGGGGTGATGCCGTTCTTGTTTGGGGTGTTTTTGACGTTTTTTGGGGTCTCCGTTGGGTTTTGTTGGGTTCTCGTTGGTTATCATGGTGGAAAAGTGTAAATTGTGGGTTTTGGAGAAGATCAGGTAGGTTTAGGGTGGTTTTGGGGTGGATCTATGGTTTTGGCGGATTTTCTTCCAGTTTTGGGGGTGATGCCGAAATTTTTTGGGGTGTTTTTTACGTGTTTTGGGGTCTCCATTAGATTTTGTTGGGTTCTTGTTTGTCATTATGTTAAATAGGTGTGGATTGTGGGTTTTGGAGAAGATCAGGTAGGTTTAGGGTGGTTTTGGGGTGGATCTATGGTTTTGGGGGATTTTCTTCCAGTTTTGGTGATGATCCTTTTCTTGTTTGGGGTGTTTTTGACGTGTTTTGGTGTCTCCATTAGGTTTTGTTGGGTTCTTGTTTGTCATTATGTTAAATAGGAGTGGATTGTGGGTTTTGGAGAACATCAGGTAGGTTTAGGGTGTCTGTGGGGTGGATCTATGGTTTTGGGGGATTTTCTTCCAGTTTTGGTGGTGATGCCGTTCTTGTTTTGGGGTGTTTTTGACGTTTTTTGGGGTCTCCGTTGGGTTTTGTTGGGTTCTCGTTGGTTATCATGGTTGTAAAGGGTAAATTGTGGTTTTTGGAGAAGATCAGGTAGGTTTAGGGTGGTTTTGGGGTGGATCTATGGTTTTGGCGTATTTTCTTCCGGTTTTGGTGGTGATGCCGTTCTTGTTTGGGGTGTTTTTTACGTGTTTTGGGGTCTCCATTAGTTTTTGTTGGGTTCTTGTTTGTCATTATGTTAAATAGGAGTGGATTGTGGGTTTTGGAGAAGATCAGGTAGGTTTAGGGTGGTTTTGGGGTGGATCTATGGTTTTGGCGGATTTTCTTCCAATTTTGGTGATGATCCTTTTCTTGTTTGGGGTGTTTTTGACGTGTTTTGGTGTCTCCATTAGGTTTTGTTGGGTTCTTGTTTGTCATTATGTTAAATAGGTGTGGATTGTGGGTTTTGGAGAAGATCAGGTAGGTTTAGGGTGGTTTTGGGGTGGATCTATGGTTTTGGGGGATTTTCTTCCAGTTTTGGTGGTGATGCCGTTCTTGTTTGGGGTGTTTTTGACGTTTTTTGGGGTCTCTGTTGGGTTCTGTTGGGTTCTCGTTGGTCATCGTGTTGGAAAAGGGTAAATTGTGGTTTTTGGAGAAGATCAGGTAGGTTTAGGGTGGTTTTGGGGTGGATCTATGGTTTTGGGGGATTTTCTTCCAGTTTTGGGGGTGATGCCGTTCTTGTTTGGGGTGTTTTTGACGTTTTTTGGGGTCTCCGTTGGGTTTTGTTGGGTTCTCGTTGGTTATCATGGTTGTAAAGGGTAAATTGTGGGTTTTGGAGAAGATCAGGTAGGTTTAGGGTGGTTTTGGGGTGGATCTATGGTTTTGGCGTATTTTCTTCCGGTTTTGGTGGTGATGCCGTTCTTGTTTGGGGTGTTTTTGACGTTTTTTGGGGTCTCCGTTGGGTTTTGTTGGGTTCTCGTTGGTTATCATGGTGGAAAAGGGTAAATTGTGGGTTTTGGAGAACATCAGGTAGGTTTAGGGTGGTTTTGGGGTGGATCTATGGTTTTGGCGGATTTTCTTCCAGTTTTGGGGGTGATGCCGATATTTTTTGTGGTGTTTTTGACGTGTTTTGGGGTCTCCATTAGGTTTTGTTGGGTTCTTGTTTGTCATTATGTTAAATAGGAGTGGATTGTGGGTTTTGGAGAACATCAGGTAGTTTTAGGGTGGTTTTGGGGTGGATCTATGGTTTTGGGGGATTTTCTTCCAGTTTTGGGGGTGATGCCGTTCTTGTTTGGGGTGTTTTTGACGTGTTTTGGGGTCTCCATTAGGTTTTGTTGGGTTCTTGTTTGTCATTATGTTAAATAGGTGTGGATTGTGGGTTTTGGAGAAGATCAGGTAGTTTTAGGGTGGTTTTGGGGTGGATCTATGGTTTTGGGGGATTTTCTTCCAGTTTTGGTGGTGATGCCGTTCTTGTTTGGGGTGTTTTTGACGTTTTTTGGGGTCTCCGTTGGGTTTTGTTGGGTTCTCGTTGGTTATCATGGTGGAAAAGTGTAAATTGTGGGTTTTGGAGAAGATCAGGTAGGTTTAGGGTGGTTTTGGGGTGGATCTATGGTTTTGGCGGATTTTCTCCCAGTTTTGGGGGTGATGCCGAAATTTTTTGGGGTGTTTTTTACGTGTTTTGGGGTCTCCATTAGATTTTGTTGGGTTCTTGTTTGTCATTATGTTAAATAGGTGTGGATTGTGGGTTTTGGAGAAGATCAGGTAGGTTTAGGGTGGTTTTGGGGTGGATCTATGGTTTTGGGGGATTTTCTTCCAGTTTTGGTGATGATCCTTTTCTTGTTTGGGGTGTTTTTGACGTGTTTTGGTGTCTCCATTAGGTTTTGTTGGGTTCTTGTTTGTCATTATGTTAAATAGGAGTGGATTGTGGGTTTTGGAGAACATCAGGTAGGTTTAGGGTGTCTGTGGGGTGGATCTATGGTTTTGGGGGATTTTCTTCCAGTTTTGGTGGTGATGCCGTTCTTGTTTTGGGGTGTTTTTGACGTTTTTTGGGTCTCCGTTGGGTTTTGTTGGGTTCTCGTTGGTTATCATGGTTGTAAAGGGTAAATTGTGGTTTTTGGAGAAGATCAGGTAGGTTTAGGGTGGTTTTGGGGTGGATCTATGGTTTTGGCGTATTTTCTTCCGGTTTTGGTGGTGATGCCGTTCTTGTTTGGGGTGTTTTTTACGTGTTTTGGGGTCTCCATTAGTTTTTGTTGGGTTCTTGTTTGTCATTATGTTAAATAGGAGTGGATTGTGGGTTTTGGAGAAGATCAGGTAGGTTTAGGGTGGTTTTGGGGTGGATCTATGGTTTTGGCGGATTTTCTTCCAATTTTGGTGATGATCCTTTTCTTGTTTGGGGTGTTTTTGACGTGTTTTGGTGTCTCCATTAGGTTTTGTTGGGTTCTTGTTTGTCATTATGTTAAATAGGTGTGGATTGTGGGTTTTGGAGAAGATCAGGTAGGTTTAGGGTGGTTTTGGGGTGGATCTATGGTTTTGGGGGATTTTCTTCCAGTTTTGGTGGTGATGCCGTTCTTGTTTGGGGTGTTTTTGACGTTTTTTGGGGTCTCTGTTGGGTTCTGTTGGGTTCTCGTTGGTCATCGTGTTGGAAATGGATTGTGGGTTTTGGAGAAGATCAGGTAGGTTTAGGGTGGTTTTGGGGTGGATCTATGGTTTTGGGGGATTTTCTTCCAGTTTTGGGGGTGATGCCGTTCTTGTTTGGGGTGTTTTTGACGTTTTTTGGGGTCTCCGTTGGGTTTTGTTGGGTTCTCGTTGGTTATCATGGTGGAAAAGGGTAAATTGTGGGTTTTGGAGAAGATCAGGTAGGTTTAGGGTGGTTTTGGGGTGGATCTATGGTTTTGGCGGATTTTCTTCCAGTTTTGGGGGTGATGCCGATATTTTTTGGGGTGTTTTTTACGTGTTTTGGGGTCTCCATTAGGTTTTGTTGGGTTCTTGTTTGTCATTATGTTAAATAGGAGTGGATTGTGGGTTTTGGAGAACATCAGGTAGTTTTAGGGTGGTTTTGGGGTGGATCTATGGTTTTGGCGGATTTTCTTCCAGTTTTGGTGATGATCCTTTTCTTGTTTGGGGTGTTTTTGACGTGTTTTGGTGTCTCCATTAGGTTTTGTTGGGTTCTTGTTTGTCATTATGTTAAATAGGAGTGGATTGTGGTTTTTGGAGAAGATCAGGTAGGTTTAGGGTGGTTTTGGGGTGGATCTATGGTTTTGGGGGATTTTCTTCCAGTTTTGGGGGTGATGCCGTTCTTGTTTGGGGTGTTTTTGACGTGTTTTGGGGTCTCCATTAGGTTTTGTTGTGTTCTTGTTTGTCATTATGTTAAATAGGTGTGGATTGTGGGTTTTGGAGAACATCAGGTAGGTTTAGGGTGGTTTTGGTGTGGATCTATGGTTTTGGGGGATTTTCTTCCAGTTTTGGTGGTGATGCCGTTCTTGTTTGGGGTGTTTTTGACGTGTTTTGGTGTCTCCATTAGGTTTTGTTGGGTTCTTGTTTGTCATTATGTTAAATAGGTGTGGATTGTGGGTTTTGGAGAAGATCAGGTAGGTTTAGGGTGGTTTTGGGGTGGATCTATGGTTTTGGGGGATTTTCTTCCAGTTTTGGGGGTGATGCCGTTCTTGTTTGGGGTGTTTTTGACGTTTTTTGGGGTCTCCGTTGGGTTCTGTTGGGTTCTCGTTGGTCATCGTGTTGGAAAAGGGTAAATTGTGGGTTTTGGAGAAGATCAGGTATGTTTAGGGTGGTTTTGGGGTGGATCTATGGTTTTGGCGGATTTTCTTCCATTTTTGGTGGTGATGCCGATATTTTTTTGGGGTGTTTTTTACGTGTTTTGGGGTCTCCATTAGGTTTTGTTTGGTTCTTGTTTGTCATTATGTTAAATAGGAGTGGATTGTGGGTTTTGGAGAACATCAGGTAGTTTTAGGGTGGTTTTGGGGTGGATCTATGGTTTTGGGGGATTTTCTTCCAGTTTTGGTGATGATCCTTTTCTTGTTTGGGGTGTTTTTGACGTGTTTTGGTGTCTCCATTAGGTTTTGTTGGGTTCTTGTTTGTCATTATGTTAAATAGGTGTGGATTGTGGGTTTTGGAGAAGATCAGGTAGGTTTAGGGTGGTTTTGGGGTGGATCTATGGTTTTGGGGGATTTTCTTCCAGTTTTGGGGGTGATGCCGTTCTTGTTTGGGGTGTTTTTGACGTTTTTTGGGGTCTCTGTTGGGTTCTGTTGGGTTCTCGTTGGTCATCGTGTTGGAAAAGGGTAAATTGTGGTTTTTGGAGAAGATCAGGTAGGTTTAGGGTGGTTTTGGGGTGGATCTATGGTTTTGGGGGATTTTCTTCCAGTTTTGGGGGTGATGCCGTTCTTGTTTGGGGTGTTTTTGACGTTTTTTGGGGTCTCTGTTGGGTTTTGTTGGGTTCTCGTTGGTTTATCATGGTGGAAAAGGGTAAATTGTGGGTTTTGGAGAAGATCAGGTAGGTTTAGGGTGGTTTTGGGGTGGATCTATGGTTTTGGCGTATTTTCTTCCGGTTTTGGTGGTGATGCCGTTCTTGTTTGGGGTGTTTTTGACGTTTTTTGGGGTCTCCGTTGGGTTTTGTTGGGTTCTCGTTGGTTATCATGGTGGAAAAGGGTAAATTGTGGGTTTTGGAGAACATCAGGTAGGTTTAGGGTGGTTTTGGGGTGGATCTATGGTTTTGGGTGATTTTCTTCCAGTTTTGGGGGTGATGCCGATATTTTTTGGGGTGTTTTTGACGTGTTTTGGGGTCTCCATTAGGTTTTGTTGGGTTCTTGTTTGTCATTATGTTAAATAGGAGTGGATTGTGGGTTTTGGAGAACATCAGGTAGTTTTAGGGTGGTTTTGGGGTGGATCTATGGTTTTGGGGGATTTTCTTCCAGTTTTGGGGGTGATGCCGTTCTTGTTTGGGGTGTTTTTGACGTGTTTTGGGGTCTCCATTAGGTTTTGTTGGGTTCTTGTTTGTCATTATGTTAAATAGGTGTGGATTGTGGGTTTTGGAGAAGATCAGGTAGGTTTAGGGTGGTTTTGGGGTGGATCTATGGTTTTGGGGGATTTTCTTCCAGTTTTGGTGGTGATGCCGTTCTTGTTTGGGGTGTTTTTGACGTTTTTTGGGGTCTCTGTTGGGTTCTGTTGGGTTCTCGTTGGTCATCGTGTTGGAAAAGGGTAAATTGTGGGTTTTGGAGAAGATCAGGTAGGTTTAGGGTGGTTTTGGGGTGGATCTATGGTTTTGGTGTATTTTCTTCCAGTTTTGGTGGTGATCCTTGTCTTGTTTGTGGTGTTTTTGACGTGTTTTGGTGTCTCCATTAGGTTTTGTTGGGTTCTTGTTTGTCATTATGTTAAATAGGTGTGGATTGTGGTTTTTGGAGAAGATCAGGTAGGTTTAGGGTGTCTTTGGGGTGGATCTATGGTTTTGGGGGATTTTCTTCCAGTTTTGGTGGTGATGCCGTTCTTGTTTGGGGTGTTTTTGACGTTTTTTGGGATCTCTGTTGGGTTCTGTTGGGTTCTCGTTGGTCATCGTGTTGTAAAAGTGTAAATTGTGGGTTTTGGAGAACTTCAGGTAGGTTTAGGGGGAGTTTTTGCGTGGATTCGTGGTATTTGGGGTTTTCTTCTTTTTGGGGGAGTGATCCTCTCCTTTCTTCGGGTGATTTTGAAGTGTTTTGGGGTTTCCGTTGCGTTTCGTTGAATTCCTAATGTGTTTTATGTTGGTTTGGAGTGTGCTTTGGGATTAGGAGAACATCAGGTAGGTTTAGGGTGTCTTTGGGGTGGATCTATGGTATTTGGGGTTTTCTTCTATTTTTTGGCGTGATCCTGTTCTTTTTTGGGGTGTACTTGAAGTGTTTTGGGGTCTCCGTTGGGTTCTGTTGGGTTCTCGTTGGTCATCGTGTTGGAAAAGGGTAAATTGTGGTTTTTGGAGAAGATCAGGTAGGTTTAGGGTGTCTTTGGGGTGGATCTATGGTTTTGGGGGATTTTCTTCCAGTTTTGGTGGTGATGCCGTTCTTGTTTGGGGTGTTTTTGACGTTTTTTGGGATCTCTGTTGGGTTCTGTTGGGTTCTCGTTGGTCATCGTGTTGGAAAAGGGTAAATTGTGGGTTTTGGAGAACATCAGGTAAGTTTAGGGTGTCCTTTGGGGTGGATCTATGGTTTTGGGGGATTTTCTTCCAGTTTTGGTGGTGATGCCGTTCTTGTTTGGGGTGTTTTTGACGTTTTTTGGGGTCTCCGTTGGGTTTTGTTGGGTTCTCGTTGGTTATCATGGTGGAAAAGGGTAAATTGTGGGTTTTGGAGAAGATCAGGTAGGTTTAGGGTGGTTTTGGGGTGGATCTATGGTTTTGGGGGATTTTCTTCCAGTTTTGGGGGTGATGCCGATATTTTTTGTGGTGTTTTTGACGTGTTTTGGGGTCTCCATTAGGTTTTGTTGGGTTCTTGTTTGTCATTATGTTAAATAGGAGTGGATTGTGGGTTTTGGAGAACATCAGGTAGTTTTAGGGTGGTTTTGGGGTGGATCTATGGTTTTGGCGGATTTTCTTCCAGTTTTGGTGGTGATGCCGTTCTTGTTTGGGGTGTTTTTGACGTTTTTTGGGGTCTCTGTTGGGTTCTGTTGGGTTCTCGTTGGTCATCGTGTTGGAAAAGGGTAAATTGTGGTTTTTGGAGAAGATCAGGTAGGTTTAGGGTGTCTTTGGGGTGGATCTATGGTTTTGGGGGATTTTCTTCCAGTTTTGGGGGTGATGCCATTCTTGTTTGGGGTATTTTTTAAGGTTTTTGTGATCTCTGTTTGGTTTTGTTGGGTTCTCGTTGGTCATCGTGTTGTAAAAGTGTAAATTGTGGGTTTTGGAGAACTTCAGGTAGGTTTAGGGGGAGTTTTTGCGTGGATTCGTGGTATTTGGGGTTTTCTTCTTTTTGGGGGAGTGATCCTCTCCTTTCTTCGGGTGATTTGAAGTGTTTTGGGGTTTCCGTTGCGTTTCGTTGAATTCCTAATGTGTTTTATGGTGGTTTGGAGTGTGCTTTGGGATTAGGAGAACATCAGGTAGGTTTAGGGTGTCTTTGGGGTGGATCTATGGTATTTGGGGTTTTCTTCTATTTTTTGGCGTGATCCTGTTCTTTTTTGGGGTGTACTTGAAGTGTTTTGGGGTCTCCGTTGGGTTCTGTTGGGTTCTCGTTGGTCATCGTGTTGGAAAAGGGTAAATTGTGGTTTTTGGAGAAGATCAGGTAGGTTTAGGGTGGTTTTGGGGTGGATCTATGGTTTTGGGGGATTTTCTTCCAGTTTTGGGGGTGATGCCGTTCTTGTTTGGGGTGTTTTTGACGTTTTTTGGGGTCTCCGTTGGGTTTTGTTGGGTTCTCGTTGGTTATCATAGTGGAAAAGGGTAAATTGTGGGTTTTCGAGAAAATCAGGTAGGTTTAGAGTGGTTTTGGGGTGGATCTATGGTTTTGGCGTATTTTCTTCCAGTTTTGGGGGTGATGCCGATATTTTTGGGGTGTTTTTTACGTGTTTTGGGGTCTCCATTAGGTTTTGTTGGGTTCTTGTTTGTCATTATGTTAAATAGGAGTGGATTGTGGGTTTTGGAGAACATCAGGTAGTTTTAGGGTGGTTTTGGGGTGGATCTATGGTTTTGGCGGATTTTCTTCCAGTTTTGGTGGTGATCCTTTTCTTGTTTGGGGTGTTTTTGACGTGTTTTGGGGTCTCTGTTGGGTTCTGTTGGGTTCTCGTTGGTCATCGTGTTGGAAAAGGGTAAATTGTGGTTTTTGGAGAAGATCAGGTAGGTTTAGGGTGGTTTTGGGGTGGATCTATGGTTTTGGCGGATTTTCTTCCAGTTTTGGTGATGATCCTTTTCTTGTTTGGGGTGTTTTTGACGTGTTTTGGTGTCTCCATTAGGTTTTGTTGGCTTCTTGTTTGTCATTATGTTAAATAGGAGTGGATTGTGGGTTTTGGAGAACATCAGGTAGGTTTAGGGTGGTTTTGGGGTGGATCTATGGTTTTGGGGGATTTTCTTCCAGTTTTGGTGGTGATGCCGTTCTTGTTTGGGGTGTTTTTGACGTTTTTTGGGGTCTCTGTTGGGTTCTGTTGGGTTCTCGTTGGTCATCGTGTTGGAAAAGGGTAAATTGTGGTTTTTGGAGAACATCACGTAGGTTTAGGGTGTCTTTGGGGTGGATCTATGGTTTTGGGGGATTTTCTTCCAGTTTTGGGGGTGATGCCGTTCTTGTTTGGGGTGTTTTTGACGTTTTTTGGGGTCTCTGTTGGGTTCTGTTGGGTTCTCGTTGGTCATCGTGTTGGAAAAGTGTAAATTGTGGTTTTTGGAGAAGATCAGGTAGGTTTAGGGTGGTTTTGGGGTGGATCTATGGTTTTGGGGGATTTTCTTCCAGTTTTGGGGGTGATGCCGTTCTTGTTTGGGGTGTTTTTGACGTTTTTTGGGGTCTCCGTTGGGTTTTGTAGGGTTCTCGTTGGTTATCATGGTGGAAAAGTGTAAATTGTGGGTTTTGGAGAAGATCAGGTAGGTTTAGGGTGGTTTTGGGGTGGATCTATGGTTTTGGCGGATTTTCTCCCAGTTTTGGGGGTGATGCCGAAATTTTTTGGGGTGTTTTTTACGTGTTTTGGGGTCTCCATTAGATTTTGTTGGGTTCTTGTTTGTCATTATGTTAAATAGGTGTGGATTGTGGGTTTTGGATAAGATCAGGTAGGTTTAGGGTGGTTTTGGGGTGGATCTATGGTTTTGGGGGATTTTCTTCCAGTTTTGGTGATGATCCTTTTCTTGTTTGGGGTGTTTTTGACGTGTTTTGGTGTCTCCATTAGGTTTTGTTGGGTTCTTGTTTGTCATTATGTTAAATAGGAGTGGATTGTGGGTTTTGGAGAACATCAGGTAGGTTTAGGGTGGTTTTGGGGTGGATCTATGGTTTTGGGGGATTTTCTTCCAGTTTTGGTGGTGATGCCGTTCTTGTTTTGGGGTGTTTTTGACGTTTTTTGGGGTCTCCGTTGGGTTTTGTTGGGTTCTCGTTGGTTATCATGGTTGTAAAGGGTAAATTGTGGGTTTTGGAGAAGATCAGGTAGGTTTAGGGTGGTTTTGGGGTGGATCTATGGTTTTGGCGTATTTTCTTCCGGTTTTGGTGGTGATGCCGTTCTTGTTTGGGGTGTTTTTTACGTGTTTTGGGGTCTCCATTAGGTTTTGTTGGGTTCTTGTTTGTCATTATGTTAAATAGGAGTGGATTGTGGGTTTGGAGAACATCAGGTAGTTTTAGGGTGGTTTTGGGGTGGATCTATGGTTTTGGGGGATTTTCTTCCAATTTTGGTGATGATCCTTTTCTTGTTTGGGGTGTTTTTGACGTGTTTTGGTGTCTCCATTAGGTTTTGTTGGGTTCTTGTTTGTCATTATGTTAAATAGGTGTGGATTGTGGGTTTTGGAGAAGATCAGGTAGGTTTAGGGTGGTTTTGGGGTGGATCTATGGTTTTGGGGGATTTTCTTCCAGTTTTGGGGGTGATGCCGTTCTTGTTTGGGGTGTTTTTGGCGTTTTTTGGGGTCTCTGTTGGGTTCTGTTGGGTTCTCGTTGGTCATCGTGTTGGAAAAGGGTAAATTGTGGTTTTTGGAGAAGATCAGGTAGGTTTAGGGTGGTTTTGGGGTGGATCTATGGTTTTGGGGGATTTTCTTCCAGATTTGGGGGTGATGCCGATATTTTTTGGGGTGTTTTTAAGTGTTTTGGGGTCTCCATTAGGTTTTGTTGGGTTCTTGTTTGTCATTATGTTAAATAGGTGTGGATTGTGGGTTTTGGAGAACATCAGGTAGGTTTAGGGTGGTTTTGGGGTGGATCTATGGTTTTGGGGGATTTTCTTCCAGTTTTGGGGGTGATGCCGTTCTTGTTTGGGGTGTTTTTGACGTTTTTTGGGGTCTCCGTTGGGTTTTGTTGGGTTCTCGTTGGTTATCATGGTGGAAAAGTGTAAATTGTGGGTTTTGGAGAAGATCAGGTAGGTTTAGGGTGGTTTTGGGGTGGATCTATGGTTTTGGCGGATTTTCTCCCAGTTTTGGGGGTGATGCCGAAATTTTTTGGGGTGTTTTTTACGTGTTTTGGGGTCTCCATTAGATTTTGTTGGGTTCTTGTTTGTCATTATGTTAAATAGGTGTGGATTGTGGGTTTTGGAGAAGATCAGGTAGGTTTAGGGTGGTTTTGGGGTGGATCTATGGTTTTGGGGGATTTTCTTCCAGTTTTGGTGATGATCCTTTTCTTGTTTGGGGTGTTTTTGACGTGTTTTGGTGTCTCCATTAGGTTTTGTTGGGTTCTTGTTTGTCATTATGTTAAATAGGAGTGGATTGTGGGTTTTGGAGAACATCAGGTAGGTTTAGGGTGTCTGTGGGGTGGATCTATGGTTTTGGGGGATTTTCTTCCAGTTTTGGTGGTGATGCCGTTCTTGTTTTGGGGTGTTTTTGACGTTTTTTTGGGGTCTCCGTTGGGTTTTGTTGGGTTCTCGTTGGTTATCATGGTTGTAAAGGGTAAATTGTGGTTTTTGGAGAAGATCAGGTAGGTTTAGGGGTGGTTTTGGGGTGGATCTATGGTTTTGGCGTATTTTCTTCCGGTTTTGGTGGTGATGCCGTTCTTGTTTGGGGTGTTTTTTACGTGTTTTGGGGTCTCCATTAGTTTTTGTTGGGTTCTTGTTTGTCATTATGTTAAATAGGAGTGGATTGTGGGTTTTGGAGAAGATCAGGTAGGTTTAGGGTGGTTTTGGGGTGGATCTATGGTTTTGGCGGATTTTCTTCCAATTTTGGTGATGATCCTTTTCTTGTTTGGGGTGTTTTTGACGTGTTTTGGTGTCTCCATTAGGTTTTGTTGGGTTCTTGTTTGTCATTATGTTAAATAGGTGTGGATTGTGGGTTTTGGAGAAGATCAGGTAGGTTTAGGGTGGTTTTGGATTTTCTTCCAGTTTTGGTGGTGATGCCGTTCTTGTTTGGGGTGTTTTTGACGTTTTTTGGGGTCTCTGTTGGGTTCTGTTGGGTTCTCGTTGGTCATCGTGTTGGAAAAGGGTAAATTGTGGTTTTTGGAGAAGATCAGGTAGGTTTAGGGTGGTTTTGGGGTGGATCTATGGTTTTGGGGGATTTTCTTCCAGTTTTGGGGGTGATGCCGTTCTTGTTTGGGTGTTTTTGACGTTTTTTTGGGGTCTCCGTTGGGTTTTGTTGGGTTCTCGTTGGTTATCATGGTTGTAAAGGGTAAATTGTGGGTTTTGGAGAAGATCAGGTAGGTTTAGGGTGGTTTTGGGGTGGATCTATGGTTTTGGCGTATTTTCTTCCGGTTTTGGTGGTGATGCCGTTCTTGTTTGGGGTGTTTTTGACGTTTTTGGGGTCTCCGTTGGGTTTTGTTGGGTTCTCGTTGGTTATCATGGTGGAAAATGGTAAATTGTGGGTTTTGGAGAACATCAGGTAGGTTTAGGGTGGTTTTGGGGTGGATCTATGGTTTTGGCGGATTTTCTTCCAGTTTTGGGGGTGATGCCGATATTTTTTGTGGTGTTTTTGACGTGTTTTGGGGTCTCCATTAGGTTTTGTTGGGTTCTTGTTTGTCATTATGTTAAATAGGAGTGGATTGTGGGTTTTGGAGAACATCAGGTAGTTTTAGGGTGGTTTTGGGGTGGATCTATGGTTTTGGGGGATTTTCTTCCAGTTTTGGTGGTGATGCCGTTCTTGTTTGGGGTGTTTTTGACGTTTTTTGGGGTCTCTGTTGGGTTCTGTTGGGTTCTCGTTGGTCATCGTGTTGGAAAAGGGTAAATTGTGGTTTTTGGAGAAGATCAGGTAGGTTTAGGGTGGTTTTGGGGTGGATCTATGGTTTTGGTGTATTTTCTTCCAGTTTTGGTGGTGATCCTTTTCTTGTTTGGGGTGTTTTTGACGTGTTTTGGTGTCTCCATTAGGTTTTGTTGGGTTCTTGTTTGTCATTATGTTAAATAGGTGTGGATTGTGGGTTTTGGAGAAGATCAGGTAGGTTTAGGTGTCTTTGGGGTGGATCTATGGTTTTGGGGGATTTTCTTCCAGTTTTGGTGGTGATGCCGTTCTTGTTTGGGGTGTTTTTGACGTTTTTGGGATCTCTGTTGGGTTCTGTTGGGTTCTCGTTGGTCATCGTGTTGGAAAAGGGTAAATTGTGGGTTTTGGAGAACATCAGGTAAGTTTAGGGTGTCTTTGGGGTGGATCTATGGTTTTGGGGGATTTTCTTCCAGTTTTGGGGGTGATGCCGTTCTTGTTTGGGGTGTTTTTGACGTTTTTTGGGGTCTCCGTTGGGTTTTGTTGGGTTCTCGTTGGTTATCATGGTGGAAAAGGGTAAATTGTGGGTTTTGGAGAACATCAGGTAGTTTTCGGGTGGTTTTGGGGTGGATCTATGGTTTTGGGGGATTTTCTTCCAGTTTTGGGGGTGATGCCGATATTTTTTGTGGTGTTTTTGACGTGTTTTGGGGTCTCCATTAGGTTTTGTTGGGTTCTTGTTTGTCATTATGTTAAATAGAGTGGATTGTGGGTTTTGGAGAACATCAGGTAGTTTTAGGGTGGTTTTGGGGTGGATCTATGGTTTTGGCGGATTTTCTTCCAGTTTTGTGGTGATGCCGTTCTGTTTGGGGTGTTTTGACGTGTTTTGGGGTCTCTGTTGGGTTCTGTTGGGTTCTCGTTGGTCATCGTGTTGGAAAAGGGTAAATTGTGGTTTTTGGAGAACATCAGGTAGGTTTAGGGTGGTTTTGGGGTGGATCTATGGTTTTGGCGGATTTTCTTCCAGTTTTGGTGATGATCCTTTTCTTGTTTGGGGTGTTTTTGACGTGTTTTGGTGTCTCCATTAGGTTTTGTTGGGTTCTTGTTTGTCATTATGTTAAATAGGAGTGGATTGTGGGTTTTGGAGAAGATCAGGTAGGTTTAGGGTGGTTTTGGGGTGGATCTATGGTTTTGGGGGATTTTCTTCCAGTTTTGGGGGTGATGCCGTTCTTGTTTGGGGTGTTTTTGACGTTTTTTGGGGTCTCCGTTGGGTTTTGTTGGGTTCTCGTTGGTTATCATGGTGGAAAAGGGTAAATTGTGGGTTTTGGAGAAGATCAGGTAGGTTTAGGGTGGTTTTGGGGTGGATCTATGGTTTTGGCGGGATTTTCTTCCAGTTTTGGGGGTGATGCCGATATTTTTTGGGGTGTTTTTTACGTGTTTTGGGGTCTCCATTAGGTTTTGTTGGGTTCTTGTTTGTCATTATGTTAAATAGGAGTGGATTGTGGGTTTTGGAGAACATCAGGTAGTTTTAGGGTGGTTTTGGGGTGGATCTATGGTTTTGGCGGATTTTCTTCCAGTTTTGGTGATGATCCTTTTCTTGTTTGGGGTGTTTTTGACGTGTTTTGGTGTCTCCATTAGGTTTTGTTGGGTTCTTGTTTGTCATTATGTTAAATAGGAGTGGATTGTGGTTTTTGGAGAAGATCAGGTAGGTTTAGGGTGGTTTTGGGGTGGATCTATGGTTTTGGGGGATTTTCTTCCAGTTTTGGGGGTGATGCCGTTCTTGTTTGGGGTGTTTTTGACGTGTTTTGGGTCTCCATTAGGTTTTGTTGTGTTCTTGTTTGTCATTATGTTAAATAGGTGTGGATTGTGGGTTTTGGAGAACATCAGGTAGGTTTAGGGTGGTTTTGGTGTGGATCTATGGTTTTGGGGGATTTTCTTCCAGTTTTGGTGGTGATGCCGTTCTTGTTTGGGGTGTTTTTGACGTGTTTTGGTGTCTCCATTAGGTTTTGTTGGGTTCTTGTTTGTCATTATGTTAAATAGGTGTGGATTGTGGGTTTTGGAGAAGATCAGGTAGTTTTAGGGTGGTTTTGGTGTGGATCTATGGTTTTGGGGGATTTTCTTCCAGTTTTGGGGGTGATGCCGTTCTTGTTTGGGGTGTTTTTGACGTTTTTTGGGGTCTCCGTTGGGTTCTGTTGGGTTCTCGTTGGTCATCGTGTTGGAAAAGGGTAAATTGTGGGTTTTGGAGAAGATCAGGTAGGTTTAGGGTGGTTTTGGGGTGGATCTATGGTTTTGGCGGATTTTCTTCCATTTTTGGTGGTGATGCCGATATTTTTTGGGGTGTTTTTGACGTGTTTTGGGTCTCCATTAGGTTTTGTTTGGTTCTTGTTTGTCATTATGTTAAATAGGAGTGGATTGTGGGTTTTGGAGAACATCAGTAGTTTTAGGGTGGTTTTGGGGTGGATCTATGGTTTTGGCGGATTTTCTTCCAGTTTTGGTGATGATCCTTTTCTTGTTTGGGGTGTTTTTGACGTGTTTGGTGTCTCCATTAGGTTTTGTTGGGTTCTTGTTTGTCATTATGTTAAATAGGTGTGGATTGTGGGTTTTGGAGAAGATCAGGTAGGTTTAGGTGGTTTTGGGGTGGATCTATGGTTTTGGGGGATTTTCTTCCAGTTTTTGGGGGTGATGCCGTTCTTGTTTGGGGTGTTTTTGACGTTTTTTGGGGTCTCTGTTGGGTTCTGTTGGGTTCTCGTTGGTCATCGTGTTGGAAAAGGGTAAATTGTGGTTTTTGGAGAAGATCAGGTAGGTTTAGGGTGGTTTTGGGGTGGATCTATGGTTTTGGGGGATTTTCTTCCAGTTTTGGGGGTGATGCCGTTCTTGTTTGGGGTGTTTTTGACGTTTTTTGGGGTCTCTGTTGGGTTTTGTTGGGTTCTCGTTGGTTATCATGGTGGAAAAGGGTAAATTGTGGGTTTTGGAGAAGATCAGGTAGGTTTAGGGTGGTTTTGGGGTGGATCTATGGTTTTGGCGTATTTTCTTCCGGTTTTGGTGGTGATGCCGTTCTTGTTTGGGGTGTTTTTGACGTTTTTTGGGGTCTCCGTTGGTTTTGTTGGGTTCTCGTTGGTTATCATGGTGGAAAAGGGTAAATTGTGGGTTTTGGAGAACATCAGGTAGGTTTAGGGTGGTTTTGGGGTGGATCTATGGTTTTGGGTGATTTTCTTCCAGTTTTGGGGGTGATGCCGATATTTTTTGGGGTGTTTTTGACGTGTTTTGGGGTCTCCATTAGGTTTTGTTGGGTTCTTGTTTGTCATTATGTTAAATAGGAGTGGATTGTGGGTTTTGGAGAACATCAGGTAGTTTTAGGGTGGTTTTGGGGTGGATCTATGGTTTTGGGGGATTTTCTTCCAGTTTTGGGGGTGATGCCGTTCTTGTTTGGGGTGTTTTTGACGTGTTTTGGGGTCTCCATTAGGTTTTGTTGGGTTCTTGTTTGTCATTATGTTAAATAGGTGTGGATTGTGGGTTTTGGAGAAGATCAGGTAGGTTTAGGGTGGTTTTGGGGTGGATCTATGGTTTTGGGGGATTTTCTTCCAGTTTTGGTGGTGATGCCGTTCTTGTTTGGGGTGTTTTTGACGTTTTTTGGGGTCTCTGTTGGGTTCTGTTGGGTTCTCGTTGGTCATCGTGTTGGAAAAGGGTAAATTGTGGGTTTTGGAGAAGATCAGGTAGGTTTAGGGTGGTTTTGGGGTGGATCTATGGTTTTGGTGTATTTTCTTCCAGTTTTTGGTGGTGATCCTTGTCTTGTTTGGGGTGTTTTTGACGTGTTTTGGTGTCTCCATTAGGTTTTGTTGGGTTCTTGTTTGTCATTATGTTAAATAGGTGTGGATTGTGGTTTTTGGAGAAGATCAGGTAGGTTTAGGGTGTCTTTGGGGTGGATCTATGGTTTTGGGGATTTTCTTCCAGTTTTGGTGGTGATGCCGTTCTTGTTTGGGGTGTTTTTGACGTTTTTTGGGATCTCTGTTGGGTTCTGTTGGGTTCTCGTTGGTCATCGTGTTGGAAAAGGGTAAATTGTGGGTTTTGGAGAACATCAGGTAAGTTTAGGGTGTCTTTGGGGTGGATCTATGGTTTTGGGGGATTTTCTTCCAGTTTTGGGGGTGATGCCGTTCTTGTTTGGGGTGTTTTTGACGTTTTTTGGGGTCTCCGTTGGGTTTTGTTGGGTTCTCGTTGGTTATCATGGTGGAAAAGGGTAAATTGTGGGTTTTGGAGAAGATCAGGTAGGTTTAGGGTGGTTTTGGGGTGGATCTATGGTTTTGGCGGATTTTCTTCCAGTTTTGGGGGTGATGCCGATATTTTTTGTGGTGTTTTTGACGTGTTTTGGGTCTCCATTAGGTTTTGTTGGGTTCTTGTTTGTCATTATGTTAAATAGGAGTGGATTGTGGGTTTTGGAGAACATCAGGTAGTTTTAGGGTGGTTTTGGGGTGGATCTATGGTTTTGGCGGATTTTCTTCCAGTTTTTGGTGGTGATGCCGTTCTTGTTTGGGGTGTTTTTGACGTTTTTTGGGGTCTCTGTTGGGTTCTGTTGGGTTCTCGTTGGTCATCGTGTTGGAAAAGGGTAAATTGTGGTTTTTGGAGAAGATCAGGTAGGTTTAGGGTGTCTTTGGGGTGGATCTATGGTTTTGGGGGATTTTCTTCCAGTTTTGGGGGTGATGCCATTCTTGTTTGGGGTATTTTTTAAGGTTTTTGTGATCTCTGTTTGGTTTTGTTGGGTTCTCGTTGGTCATCGTGTTGTAAAAGTGTAAATTGTGGGTTTTGGAGAACTTCAGGTAGGTTTAGGGGGAGTTTTTGCGTGGATTCGTGGTATTTGGGGTTTTCTTCTTTTTGGGGGAGTGATCCTCTCCTTTCTTCGGGTGATTTTGAAGTGTTTTGGGGTTTCCGTTGCGTTTCGTTGAATTCCTAATGTGTTTTATGGTGGTTTGGAGTGTGCTTTGGGATTAGGAGAACATCAGGTAGGTTTAGGGTGTCTTTGGGGTGGATCTATGGTATTTGGGGTTTTCTTCTATTTTTTGGCGTGATCCTGTTCTTTTTTGGGGTGTACTTGAAGTGTTTTGGGGTCTCCGTTGGGTTTTGTTTGGTTCTCGTTGGTCATCATGGTGGAAAAGGGTAAATTGTGTTTTTGGAGAACGTCAGGTAGGTTTAGGGTGGTTTTGGGGTGGATCTATGGTTTTGGGGGATTTTCTTCCAGTTTTGGGGGTGATGCCGTTCTTGTTTGGGGTGTTTTTGACGTTTTTTGGGGTCTCCGTTGGTTTCTGTTGGGTTCTCGTTTGTCATCGTGTTGGAAAAGGGTAAATTGTGGTTTTTGGAGAAGATCAGGTAGGTTTAGGGTGTTTTGGGGTGGATCTATGGTTTTGGGGGATTTTCTTCCAGTTTTGGGGGTGATGCCGTTCTTGTTTGGGGTGTTTTTGACGTTTTTTGGGTCTCCGTTGGGTTTTGTTGGGTTCTCGTTGGTTATCACGGTGGAAAAGGGTAAATTGTGGGTTTTCGAGAAGATCAGGTAGGTTTAGAGTGGTTTTGGGATGGATCTATGGTTTTGGGGGATTTTCTTCCAGTTTTGGTGGTGATGCCGATATTTTTTGGGGTGTTTTGACGTGTTTTGGGGTCTCCATTAGGTTTTGTTGGGTTCTTGTTTGTAATTATGTTAAATAGGAGTGGATTGTGGGTTTTGGAGAACATCAGGTAGTTTTAGGGTGGTTTTGGGGTGGATCTATGGTTTTGGCGGATTTTCTTCCAGTTTTGGTGATGATCCTTTTCTGTTTGGGGTGTTTTTGACGTGTTTTGGTGTCTCTGTTGGGTTCTGTTGGGTTCTCGTTGGTCATCGTGTTGGAAAAGGGTAAATTGTGGTTTTTGGAGAAGATCAGGTAGGTTTAGGGTGGTTTTGGGGTGGATCTATGGTTTTGGGGGATTTTCTTCCAGTTTTGGGGGTGATGCCGTTCTTGTTTGGGGTGTTTTTGACGTTTTTGGGGTCTCCGTTGGGTTTTGTTGGGTTCTCGTTGGTTATCATGGTGGAAAAGTGTAAATTGTGGGTTTTGGAGAAGATCAGGTAGGTTTAGGGTGGTTTTGGGGTGGATCTATGGTTTTGGGGGATTTTCTTCCAGATTTGGGGTGATGCCGATATTTTTTTGGGGTGTTTTTAAGTGTTTTGGGGTCTCCATTAGGTTTTGTTGGGTTCTTGTTTGTCATTATGTTAAATAGGTGTGGATTGTGGGTTTTGGAGAACATCAGGTAGGTTTAGGGTGGTTTTGGGGTGGATCTATGGTTTTGGGGGATTTTCTTCCAGTTTTGGGGGTGATGCCGTTCTTGTTTGGGGTGTTTTTGACGTTTTTTGGGTCTCCGTTGGGTTTTGTTGGGTTCTCGTTGGTTATCATGGTGGAAAAGTGTAAATTGTGGGTTTTGGAGAAGATCAGGTAGGTTTAGGGTGGTTTTGTGGTGGATCTATGGTTTTGGCGGATTTTCTTCCAGTTTTGGGGGTGATGCCGAAATTTTTTGGGGTGTTTTTTACGTGTTTTGGGGTCTCCATTAGATTTTGTTGGTTCTTGTTTGTCATTATGTTAAATAGGTGTGGATTGTGGGTTTTGGAGAAGATCAGGTAGGTTTAGGGTGGTTTTGGGGTGGATCTATGGTTTTGGCGGATTTTCTTCCAGTTTTGGTGATGATCCTTTTCTTGTTTGGGGTGTTTTTGACGTGTTTTGGTGTCTCCATTAGGTTTTGTTGGGTTCTTGTTTGTCATTATGTTAAATAGGAGTGGATTGTGGGTTTTGGAGAACATCAGGTAGGTTTAGGGTGTCTGTGGGGTGGATCTATGGTTTTGGGGATTTTCTTCCGGTTTGGTGGTGATGCCGTTCTTGTTTTGGGGTGTTTTTGACGTTTTTTGGGGTCTCCGTTGGGTTTTGTTGGGTTCTCGTTGGTTATCATGGTTGTAAAGGGTAAATTGTGGGTTTTGGAGAAGATCAGGTAGGTTTAGGGTGGTTTTGGGGGTGGATCTATGGTTTTGGCGTATTTTTTTCCGGTTTTGGTGGTGATGCCGTTCTTGTTTGGGGTGTTTTTTACGTGTTTTGGGGTCTCCATTAGTTTTTGTTGGGTTCTTGTTTGTCATTATGTTAAATAGGAGTGGATTGTGGGTTTTGGAGAAGATCAGGTAGGTTAGGGTGGTTTTGGGGTGGATCTATGGTTTTGGCGGATTTTCTTCCAATTTTGGTGATGATCCTTTTCTTGTTTGGGGTGTTTTTGACGTGTTTTGGTGTCTCCATTAGGTTTTGTTGGGTTCTTGTTTGTCATTATGTTAAATAGGTGTGGATTGTGGGTTTTGGAGAAGATCAGGTAGGTTTAGGGTGGTTTTGGGGTGGATCTATGGTTTTGGGGGATTTTCTTCCAGTTTTGGGGGTGATGCCTGTTCTTGTTTGGGGTGTTTTTGACGTTTTTTGGGGTCTCTGTTGGGTTCTGTTGGGTTCTCGTTGGTCATCGTGTTGGAAAAGGGTAAATTGTGGTTTTTGGAGAAGATCAGGTAGGTTTAGGGTGGTTTTGGGGTGGATCTATGGTTTTGGGGGATTTTCTTCCAGTTTTGGGGGTGATGCCGTTCTTGTTTGGGGTGTTTTTGACGTTTTTTGGGGTCTCCGTTGGGTTTTGTT